>NW_027437947.1:0-63097 GCF_965140245.1 Athene noctua | reverse complement strand
CCTCCGTGCTTGCTTTTTCTCAGAAAGAGCCGTGGTGTGCGTTTTCGCCGGAAAACGCGTTTTCGGCCGAAAACGTGTACGTTTGCACTTCCCCGCCACAGGGAAGCTGCTAGCCGGGAATTCTCTGCCTGGTTCTACCCGCTGCCCGGAACGCTACGCAGGGCAAAAGCGGTTCTCGTCCTCCGTGCTTGCTTTTTCTCAGAAAGAGCCGTGGTGTGCGTTTTCGCCGGAAAACGCGTTTTCGGCCGAAAACGTGTACGTTTGCACTTCCCCGCCACAGGGAAGCTGCTAGCCGGGAATTCTCTGCCTGGTTCTACCCGCTGCCCGGAACGCTACGCAGGGCAAAAGCGGTTCTCGTCCTCCGTGCTTGCTTTTTCTCAGAAAGAGCCGTGGTGTGCGTTTTCGCCGGAAAACGCGTTTTCGGCCGAAAACGTGTACGTTTGCACTTCCCCGCCACAGGGAAGCTGCTAGCCGGGAATTCTCTGCCTGGTTCTACCCGCTGCCCGGAACGCTACGCAGGGCAAAAGCGGTTCTCGTCCTCCGTGCTTGCTTTTTCTCAGAAAGAGCCGTGGTGTGCGTTTTCGCCGGAAAACGCGTTTTCGGCCGAAAACGTGTACGTTTGCACTTCCCCGCCACAGGGAAGCTGCTAGCCGGGAATTCTCTGCCTGGTTCTACCCGCTGCCCGGAACGCTACGCAGGGCAAAAGCGGTTCTCGTCCTCCGTGCTTGCTTTTTCTCAGAAAGAGCCGTGGTGTGCGTTTTCGCCGGAAAACGCGTTTTCGGCCGAAAACGTGTACGTTTGCACTTCCCCGCCACAGGGAAGCTGCTAGCCGGGAATTCTCTGCCTGGTTCTACCCGCTGCCCGGAACGCTACGCAGGGCAAAAGCGGTTCTCGTCCTCCGTGCTTGCTTTTTCTCAGAAAGAGCCGTGGTGTGCGTTTTCGCCGGAAAACGCGTTTTCGGCCGAAAACGTGTACGTTTGCACTTCCCCGCCACAGGGAAGCTGCTAGCCGGGAATTCTCTGCCTGGTTCTACCCGCTGCCCGGAACGCTACGCAGGGCAAAAGCGGTTCTCGTCCTCCGTGCTTGCTTTTTCTCAGAAAGAGCCGTGGTGTGCGTTTTCGCCGGAAAACGCGTTTTCGGCCGAAAACGTGTACGTTTGCACTTCCCCGCCACCCGCTGCCCGGAACGCTACGCAGGGCAAAAGCGGTTCTCGTCCTCCGTGCTTGCTTTTTCTCAGAAAGAGCCGTGGTGTGCGTTTTCGCCGGAAAACGCGTTTTCGGCCGAAAACGTGTACGTTTGCACTTCCCCGCCACAGGGAAGCTGCTAGCCGGGAATTCTCTGCCTGGTTCTACCCGCTGCCCGGAACGCTACGCAGGGCAAAAGCGGTTCTCGTCCTCCGTGCTTGCTTTTTCTCAGAAAGAGCCGTGGTGTGCGTTTTCGCCGGAAAACGCGTTTTCGGCCGAAAACGTGTACGTTTGCACTTCCCCGCCACAGGGAAGCTGCTAGCCGGGAATTCTCTGCCTGGTTCTACCCGCTGCCCGGAACGCTACGCAGGGCAAAAGCGGTTCTCGTCCTCCGTGCTTGCTTTTTCTCAGAAAGAGCCGTGGTGTGCGTTTTCGCCGGAAAACGCGTTTTCGGCCGAAAACGTGTACGTTTGCACTTCCCCGCCACAGGGAAGCTGCTAGCCGGGAATTCTCTGCCTGGTTCTACCCGCTGCCCGGAACGCTACGCAGGGCAAAAGCGGTTCTCGTCCTCCGTGCTTGCTTTTTCTCAGAAAGAGCCGTGGTGTGCGTTTTCGCCGGAAAACGCGTTTTCGGCCGAAAACGTGTACGTTTGCACTTCCCCGCCACAGGGAAGCTGCTAGCCGGGAATTCTCTGCCTGGTTCTACCCGCTGCCCGGAACGCTACGCAGGGCAAAAGCGGTTCTCGTCCTCCGTGCTTGCTTTTTCTCAGAAAGAGCCGTGGTGTGCGTTTTCGCCGGAAAACGCGTTTTCGGCCGAAAACGTGTACGTTTGCACTTCCCCGCCACAGGGAAGCTGCTAGCCGGGAATTCTCTGCCTGGTTCTACCCGCTGCCCGGAACGCTACGCAGGGCAAAAGCGGTTCTCGTCCTCCGTGCTTGCTTTTTCTCAGAAAGAGCCGTGGTGTGCGTTTTCGCCGGAAAACGCGTTTTCGGCCGAAAACGTGTACGTTTGCACTTCCCCGCCACAGGGAAGCTGCTAGCCGGGAATTCTCTGCCTGGTTCTACCCGCTGCCCGGAACGCTACGCAGGGCAAAAGCGGTTCTCGTCCTCCGTGCTTGCTTTTTCTCAGAAAGAGCCGTGGTGTGCGTTTTCGCCGGAAAACGCGTTTTCGGCCGAAAACGTGTACGTTTGCACTTCCCCGCCACAGGGAAGCTGCTAGCCGGGAATTCTCTGCCTGGTTCTACCCGCTGCCCGGAACGCTACGCAGGGCAAAAGCGGTTCTCGTCCTCCGTGCTTGCTTTTTCTCAGAAAGAGCCGTGGTGTGCGTTTTCGCCGGCAAACGCGTTTTCGGCCGAAAACGTGTACGTTTGCACTTCCCCGCCACAGGGAAGCTGCTAGCCGGGAATTCTCTGCCTGGTTCTACCCGCTGCCCGGAACGCTACGCAGGGCAAAAGCGGTTCTCGTCCTCCGTGCTTGCTTTTTCTCAGAAAGAGCCGTGGTGTGCGTTTTCGCCGGCAAACGCGTTTTCGGCCGAAAACGTGTACGTTTGCACTTCCCCGCCACAGGGAAGCTGCTAGCCGGGAATTCTCTGCCTGGTTCTACCCGCTGCCCGGAACGCTACGCAGGGCAAAAGCGGTTCTCGTCCTCCGTGCTTGCTTTTTCTCAGAAAGAGCCGTGGTGTGCGTTTTCGCCGGAAAACGCGTTTTCGGCCGAAAACGTGTACGTTTGCACTTCCCCGCCACAGGGAAGCTGCTAGCCGGGAATTCTCTGCCTGGTTCTACCCGCTGCCCGGAACGCTACGCAGGGCAAAAGCGGTTCTCGTCCTCCGTGCTTGCTTTTTCTCAGAAAGAGCCGTGGTGTGCGTTTTCGCCGGCAAACGCGTTTTCGGCCGAAAACGTGTACGTTTGCACTTCCCCGCCACAGGGAAGCTGCTAGCCGGGAATTCTCTGCCTGGTTCTACCCGCTGCCCGGAACGCTACGCAGGGCAAAAGCGGTTCTCGTCCTCCGTGCTTGCTTTTTCTCAGAAAGAGCCGTGGTGTGCGTTTTCGCCGGCAAACGCGTTTTCGGCCGAAAACGTGTACGTTTGCACTTCCCCGCCACAGGGAAGCTGCTAGCCGGGAATTCTCTGCCTGGTTCTACCCGCTGCCCGGAACGCTACGCAGGGCAAAAGCGGTTCTCGTCCTCCGTGCTTGCTTTTTCTCAGAAAGAGCCGTGGTGTGCGTTTTCGCCGGCAAACGCGTTTTCGGCCGAAAACGTGTACGTTTGCACTTCCCCGCCACAGGGAAGCTGCTAGCCGGGAATTCTCTGCCTGGTTCTACCCGCTGCCCGGAACGCTACGCAGGGCAAAAGCGGTTCTCGTCCTCCGTGCTTGCTTTTTCTCAGAAAGAGCCGTGGTGTGCGTTTTCGCCGGCAAACGCGTTTTCGGCCGAAAACGTGTACGTTTGCACTTCCCCGCCACAGGGAAGCTGCTAGCCGGGAATTCTCTGCCTGGTTCTACCCGCTGCCCGGAACGCTACGCAGGGCAAAAGCGGTTCTCGTCCTCCGTGCTTGCTTTTTCTCAGAAAGAGCCGTGGTGTGCGTTTTCGCCGGCAAACGCGTTTTCGGCCGAAAACGTGTACGTTTGCACTTCCCCGCCACAGGGAAGCTGCTAGCCGGGAATTCTCTGCCTGGTTCTACCCGCTGCCCGGAACGCTACGCAGGGCAAAAGCGGTTCTCGTCCTCCGTGCTTGCTTTTTCTCAGAAAGAGCCGTGGTGTGCGTTTTCGCCGGCAAACGCGTTTTCGGCCGAAAACGTGTACGTTTGCACTTCCCCGCCACAGGGAAGCTGCTAGCCGGGAATTCTCTGCCTGGTTCTACCCGCTGCCCGGAACGCTACGCAGGGCAAAAGCGGTTCTCGTCCTCCGTGCTTGCTTTTTCTCAGAAAGAGCCGTGGTGTGCGTTTTCGCCGGCAAACGCGTTTTCGGCCGAAAACGTGTACGTTTGCACTTCCCCGCCACAGGGAAGCTGCTAGCCGGGAATTCTCTGCCTGGTTCTACCCGCTGCCCGGAACGCTACGCAGGGCAAAAGCGGTTCTCGTCCTCCGTGCTTGCTTTTTCTCAGAAAGAGCCGTGGTGTGCGTTTTCGCCGGCAAACGCGTTTTCGGCCGAAAACGTGTACGTTTGCACTTCCCCGCCACAGGGAAGCTGCTAGCCGGGAATTCTCTGCCTGGTTCTACCCGCTGCCCGGAACGCTACGCAGGGCAAAAGCGGTTCTCGTCCTCCGTGCTTGCTTTTTCTCAGAAAGAGCCGTGGTGTGCGTTTTCGCCGGCAAACGCGTTTTCGGCCGAAAACGTGTACGTTTGCACTTCCCCGCCACAGGGAAGCTGCTAGCCGGGAATTCTCTGCCTGGTTCTACCGCTGCCCGGAACGCTACGCAGGGCAAAAGCGGTTCTCGTCCTCCGTGCTTGCTTTTTCTCAGAAAGAGCCGTGGTGTGCGTTTTCGCCGGCAAACGCGTTTTCGGCCGAAAACGTGTACGTTTGCACTTCCCCGCCACAGGGAAGCTGCTAGCCGGGAATTCTCTGCCTGGTTCTACCCGCTGCCCGGAACGCTACGCAGGGCAAAAGCGGTTCTCGTCCTCCGTGCTTG
Organism: Athene noctua; assembly: GCF_965140245.1. Lineage (NCBI taxonomy): Eukaryota > Metazoa > Chordata > Aves > Strigiformes > Strigidae > Athene > Athene noctua. The sequence continues at coordinate 58,292 of NW_027437947.1, read as the reverse complement.
CTTTTTCTCAGAAAGAGCCGTGGTGTGCGTTTTCGCCGGAAAACGCGTTTTCGGCCGAAAACGTGTACGTTTGCACTTCCCCGCCACAGGGAAGCTGCTAGCCGGGAATTCTCTGCCTGGTTCTACCCGCTGCCCGGAACGCTACGCAGGGCAAAAGCGGTTCTCGTCCTCCGTGCTTGCTTTTTCTCAGAAAGAGCCGTGGTGTGCGTTTTCGCCGGCAAACGCGTTTTCGGCCGAAAACGTGTACGTTTGCACTTCCCCGCCACAGGGAAGCTGCTAGCCGGGAATTCTCTGCCTGGTTCTACCCGCTGCCCGGAACGCTACGCAGGGCAAAAGCGGGTCTCGTCCTCCGTGCTTGCTTTTTCTCAGAAAGAGCCGTGGTGTGCGTTTTCGCCGGCAAACGCGTTTTCGGCCGAAAACGTGTACGTTTGCACTTCCCCGCCACAGGGAAGCTGCTAGCCGGGAATTCTCTGCCTGGTTCTACCCGCTGCCCGGAACGCTACGCAGGGCAAAAGCGGTTCTCGTCCTCCGTGCTTGCTTTTTCTCAGAAAGAGCCGTGGTGTGCGTTTTCGCCGGAAAACGCGTTTTCGGCCGAAAACGTGTACGTTTGCACTTCCCCGCCACAGGGAAGCTGCTAGCCGGGAATTCTCTGCCTGGTTCTACCCGCTGCCCGGAACGCTACGCAGGGCAAAAGCGGTTCTCGTCCTCCGTGCTTGCTTTTTCTCAGAAAGAGCCGTGGTGTGCGTTTTCGCCGGCAAACGCGTTTTCGGCCGAAAACGTGTACGTTTGCACTTCCCCGCCACAGGGAAGCTGCTAGCCGGGAATTCTCTGCCTGGTTCTACCCGCTGCCCGGAACGCTACGCAGGGCAAAAGCGGTTCTCGTCCTCCGTGCTTGCTTTTTCTCAGAAAGAGCCGTGGTGTGCGTTTTCGCCGGAAAACGCGTTTTCGGCCGAAAACGTGTACGTTTGCACTTCCCCGCCACAGGGAAGCTGCTAGCCGGGAATTCTCTGCCTGGTTCTACCCGCTGCCCGGAACGCTACGCAGGGCAAAAGCGGTTCTCGTCCTCCGTGCTTGCTTTTTCTCAGAAAGAGCCGTGGTGTGCGTTTTCGCCGGCAAACGCGTTTTCGGCCGAAAACGTGTACGTTTGCACTTCCCCGCCACAGGGAAGCTGCTAGCCGGGAATTCTCTGCCTGGTTCTACCCGCTGCCCGGAACGCTACGCAGGGCAAAAGCGGTTCTCGTCCTCCGTGCTTGCTTTTTCTCAGAAAGAGCCGTGGTGTGCGTTTTCGCCGGAAAACGCGTTTTCGGCCGAAAACGTGTACGTTTGCACTTCCCCGCCACAGGGAAGCTGCTAGCCGGGAATTCTCTGCCTGGTTCTACCCGCTGCCCGGAACGCTACGCAGGGCAAAAGCGGTTCTCGTCCTCCGTGCTTGCTTTTTCTCAGAAAGAGCCGTGGTGTGCGTTTTCGCCGGCAAACGCGTTTTCGGCCGAAAACGTGTACGTTTGCACTTCCCCGCCACAGGGAAGCTGCTAGCCGGGAATTCTCTGCCTGGTTCTACCCGCTGCCCGGAACGCTACGCAGGGCAAAAGCGGTTCTCGTCCTCCGTGCTTGCTTTTTCTCAGAAAGAGCCGTGGTGTGCGTTTTCGCCGGAAAACGCGTTTTCGGCCGAAAACGTGTACGTTTGCACTTCCCCGCCACAGGGAAGCTGCTAGCCGGGAATTCTCTGCCTGGTTCTACCCGCTGCCCGGAACGCTACGCAGGGCAAAAGCGGTTCTCGTCCTCCGTGCTTGCTTTTTCTCAGAAAGAGCCGTGGTGTGCGTTTTCGCCGGCAAACGCGTTTTCGGCCGAAAACGTGTACGTTTGCACTTCCCCGCCACAGGGAAGCTGCTAGCCGGGAATTCTCTGCCTGGTTCTACCCGCTGCCCGGAACGCTACGCAGGGCAAAAGCGGTTCTCGTCCTCCGTGCTTGCTTTTTCTCAGAAAGAGCCGTGGTGTGCGTTTTCGCCGGAAAACGCGTTTTCGGCCGAAAACGTGTACGTTTGCACTTCCCCGCCACAGGGAAGCTGCTAGCCGGGAATTCTCTGCCTGGTTCTACCCGCTGCCCGGAACGCTACGCAGGGCAAAAGCGGTTCTCGTCCTCCGTGCTTGCTTTTTCTCAGAAAGAGCCGTGGTGTGCGTTTTCGCCGGCAAACGCGTTTTCGGCCGAAAACGTGTACGTTTGCACTTCCCCGCCACAGGGAAGCTGCTAGCCGGGAATTCTCTGCCTGGTTCTACCCGCTGCCCGGAACGCTACGCAGGGCAAAAGCGGTTCTCGTCCTCCGTGCTTGCTTTTTCTCAGAAAGAGCCGTGGTGTGCGTTTTCGCCGGAAAACGCGTTTTCGGCCGAAAACGTGTACGTTTGCACTTCCCCGCCACAGGGAAGCTGCTAGCCGGGAATTCTCTGCCTGGTTCTACCCGCTGCCCGGAACGCTACGCAGGGCAAAAGCGGTTCTCGTCCTCCGTGCTTGCTTTTTCTCAGAAAGAGCCGTGGTGTGCGTTTTCGCCGGAAAACGCGTTTTCGGCCGAAAACGTGTACGTTTGCACTTCCCCGCCACAGGGAAGCTGCTAGCCGGGAATTCTCTGCCTGGTTCTACCCGCTGCCCGGAACGCTACGCAGGGCAAAAGCGGTTCTCGTCCTCCGTGCTTGCTTTTTCTCAGAAAGAGCCGTGGTGTGCGTTTTCGCCGGCAAACGCGTTTTCGGCCGAAAACGTGTACGTTTGCACTTCCCCGCCACAGGGAAGCTGCTAGCCGGGAATTCTCTGCCTGGTTCTACCCGCTGCCCGGAACGCTACGCAGGGCAAAAGCGGTTCTCGTCCTCCGTGCTTGCTTTTTCTCAGAAAGAGCCGTGGTGTGCGTTTTCGCCGGCAAACGCGTTTTCGGCCGAAAACGTGTACGTTTGCACTTCCCCGCCACAGGGAAGCTGCTAGCCGGGAATTCTCTGCCTGGTTCTACCCGCTGCCCGGAACGCTACGCAGGGCAAAAGCGGTTCTCGTCCTCCGTGCTTGCTTTTTCTCAGAAAGAGCCGTGGTGTGCGTTTTCGCCGGAAAACGCGTTTTCGGCCGAAAACGTGTACGTTTGCACTTCCCCGCCACAGGGAAGCTGCTAGCCGGGAATTCTCTGCCTGGTTCTACCCGCTGCCCGGAACGCTACGCAGGGCAAAAGCGGTTCTCGTCCTCCGTGCTTGCTTTTTCTCAGAAAGAGCCGTGGTGTGCGTTTTCGCCGGAAAACGCGTTTTCGGCCGAAAACGTGTACGTTTGCACTTCCCCGCCACAGGGAAGCTGCTAGCCGGGAATTCTCTGCCTGGTTCTACCCGCTGCCCGGAACGCTACGCAGGGCAAAAGCGGTTCTCGTCCTCCGTGCTTGCTTTTTCTCAGAAAGAGCCGTGGTGTGCGTTTTCGCCGGAAAACGCGTTTTCGGCCGAAAACGTGTACGTTTGCACTTCCCCGCCACAGGGAAGCTGCTAGCCGGGAATTCTCTGCCTGGTTCTACCCGCTGCCCGGAACGCTACGCAGGGCAAAAGCGGTTCTCGTCCTCCGTGCTTGCTTTTTCTCAGAAAGAGCCGTGGTGTGCGTTTTCGCCGGCAAACGCGTTTTCGGCCGAAAACGTGTACGTTTGCACTTCCCCGCCACAGGGAAGCTGCTAGCCGGGAATTCTCTGCCTGGTTCTACCCGCTGCCCGGAACGCTACGCAGGGCAAAAGCGGTTCTCGTCCTCCGTGCTTGCTTTTTCTCAGAAAGAGCCGTGGTGTGCGTTTTCGCCGGCAAACGCGTTTTCGGCCGAAAACGTGTACGTTTGCACTTCCCCGCCACAGGGAAGCTGCTAGCCGGGAATTCTCTGCCTGGTTCTACCCGCTGCCCGGAACGCTACGCAGGGCAAAAAGCGGTTCTCGTCCTCCGTGCTTGCTTTTTCTCAGAAAGAGCCGTGGTGTGCGTTTTCGCCGGAAAACGCGTTTTCGGCCGAAAACGTGTACGTTTGCACTTCCCCGCCACAGGGAAGCTGCTAGCCGGGAATTCTCTGCCTGGTTCTACCCGCTGCCCGGAACGCTACGCAGGGCAAAAGCGGTTCTCGTCCTCCGTGCTTGCTTTTTCTCAGAAAGAGCCGTGGTGTGCGTTTTCGCCGGAAAACGCGTTTTCGGCCGAAAACGTGTACGTTTGCACTTCCCCGCCACAGGGAAGCTGCTAGCCGGGAATTCTCTGCCTGGTTCTACCCGCTGCCCGGAACGCTACGCAGGGCAAAAGCGGTTCTCGTCCTCCGTGCTTGCTTTTTCTCAGAAAGAGCCGTGGTGTGCGTTTTCGCCGGAAAACGCGTTTTCGGCCGAAAACGTGTACGTTTGCACTTCCCCGCCACAGGGAAGCTGCTAGCCGGGAATTCTCTGCCTGGTTCTACCCGCTGCCCGGAACGCTACGCAGGGCAAAAGCGGTTCTCGTCCTCCGTGCTTGCTTTTTCTCAGAAAGAGCCGTGGTGTGCGTTTTCGCCGGCAAACGCGTTTTCGGCCGAAAACGTGTACGTTTGCACTTCCCCGCCACAGGGAAGCTGCTAGCCGGGAATTCTCTGCCTGGTTCTACCCGCTGCCCGGAACGCTACGCAGGGCAAAAGCGGTTCTCGTCCTCCGTGCTTGCTTTTTCTCAGAAAGAGCCGTGGTGTGCGTTTTCGCCGGAAAACGCGTTTTCGGCCGAAAACGTGTACGTTTGCACTTCCCCGCCACAGGGAAGCTGCTAGCCGGGAATTCTCTGCCTGGTTCTACCCGCTGCCCGGAACGCTACGCAGGGCAAAAGCGGTTCTCGTCCTCCGTGCTTGCTTTTTCTCAGAAAGAGCCGTGGTGTGCGTTTTCGCCGGCAAACGCGTTTTCGGCCGAAAACGTGTACGTTTGCACTTCCCCGCCACAGGGAAGCTGCTAGCCGGGAATTCTCTGCCTGGTTCTACCCGCTGCCCGGAACGCTACGCAGGGCAAAAGCGGTTCTCGTCCTCCGTGCTTGCTTTTTCTCAGAAAGAGCCGTGGTGTGCGTTTTCGCCGGCAAACGCGTTTTCGGCCGAAAACGTGTACGTTTGCACTTCCCCGCCACAGGGAAGCTGCTAGCCGGGAATTCTCTGCCTGGTTCTACCCGCTGCCCGGAACGCTACGCAGGGCAAAAGCGGTTCTCGTCCTCCGTGCTTGCTTTTTCTCAGAAAGAGCCGTGGTGTGCGTTTTCGCCGGAAAACGCGTTTTCGGCCGAAAACGTGTACGTTTGCACTTCCCCGCCACAGGGAAGCTGCTAGCCGGGAATTCTCTGCCTGGTTCTACCCGCTGCCCGGAACGCTACGCAGGGCAAAAGCGGTTCTCGTCCTCCGTGCTTGCTTTTTCTCAGAAAGAGCCGTGGTGTGCGTTTTCGCCGGAAAACGCGTTTTCGGCCGAAAACGTGTACGTTTGCACTTCCCCGCCACAGGGAAGCTGCTAGCCGGGAATTCTCTGCCTGGTTCTACCCGCTGCCCGGAACGCTACGCAGGGCAAAAGCGGTTCTCGTCCTCCGTGCTTGCTTTTTCTCAGAAAGAGCCGTGGTGTGCGTTTTCGCCGGAAAACGCGTTTTCGGCCGAAAACGTGTACGTTTGCACTTCCCCGCCACAGGGAAGCTGCTAGCCGGGAATTCTCTGCCTGGTTCTACCCGCTGCCCGGAACGCTACGCAGGGCAAAAGCGGTTCTCGTCCTCCGTGCTTGCTTTTTCTCAGAAAGAGCCGTGGTGTGCGTTTTCGCCGGCAAACGCGTTTTCGGCCGAAAACGTGTACGTTTGCACTTCCCCGCCACAGGGAAGCTGCTAGCCGGGAATTCTCTGCCTGGTTCTACCCGCTGCCCGGAACGCTACGCAGGGCAAAAGCGGTTCTCGTCCTCCGTGCTTGCTTTTTCTCAGAAAGAGCCGTGGTGTGCGTTTTCGCCGGCAAACGCGTTTTCGGCCGAAAACGTGTACGTTTGCACTTCCCCGCCACAGGGAAGCTGCTAGCCGGGAATTCTCTGCCTGGTTCTACCCGCTGCCCGGAACGCTACGCAGGGCAAAAGCGGTTCTCGTCCTCCGTGCTTGCTTTTTCTCAGAAAGAGCCGTGGTGTGCGTTTTCGCCGGCAAACGCGTTTTCGGCCGAAAACGTGTACGTTTGCACTTCCCCGCCACAGGGAAGCTGCTAGCCGGGAATTCTCTGCCTGGTTCTACCCGCTGCCCGGAACGCTACGCAGGGCAAAAGCGGTTCTCGTCCTCCGTGCTTGCTTTTTCTCAGAAAGAGCCGTGGTGTGCGTTTTCGCCGGCAAACGCGTTTTCGGCCGAAAACGTGTACGTTTGCACTTCCCCGCCACAGGGAAGCTGCTAGCCGGGAATTCTCTGCCTGGTTCTACCCGCTGCCCGGAACGCTACGCAGGGCAAAAGCGGTTCTCGTCCTCCGTGCTTGCTTTTTCTCAGAAAGAGCCGTGGTGTGCGTTTTCGCCGGCAAACGCGTTTTCGGCCGAAAACGTGTACGTTTGCACTTCCCCGCCACAGGGAAGCTGCTAGCCGGGAATTCTCTGCCTGGTTCTACCCGCTGCCCGGAACGCTACGCAGGGCAAAAGCGGTTCTCGTCCTCCGTGCTTGCTTTTTCTCAGAAAGAGCCGTGGTGTGCGTTTTCGCCGGCAAACGCGTTTTCGGCCGAAAACGTGTACGTTTGCACTTCCCCGCCACAGGGAAGCTGCTAGCCGGGAATTCTCTGCCTGGTTCTACCCGCTGCCCGGAACGCTACGCAGGGCAAAAGCGGTTCTCGTCCTCCGTGCTTGCTTTTTCTCAGAAAGAGCCGTGGTGTGCGTTTTCGCCGGCAAACGCGTTTTCGGCCGAAAACGTGTACGTTTGCACTTCCCCGCCACAGGGAAGCTGCTAGCCGGGAATTCTCTGCCTGGTTCTACCCGCTGCCCGGAACGCTACGCAGGGCAAAAGCGGTTCTCGTCCTCCGTGCTTGCTTTTTCTCAGAAAGAGCCGTGGTGTGCGTTTTCGCCGGCAAACGCGTTTTCGGCCGAAGACGTGTACGTTTGCACTTCCCCGCCACAGGGAAGCTGCTAGCCGGGAATTCTCTGCCTGGTTCTACCCGCTGCCCGGAACGCTACGCAGGGCAAAAGCGGTTCTCGTCCTCCGTGCTTGCTTTTTCTCAGAAAGAGCCGTGGTGTGCGTTTTCGCCGGAAAACGCGTTTTCGGCCGAAAACGTGTACGTTTGCACTTCCCCGCCACAGGGAAGCTGCTAGCCGGGAATTCTCTGCCTGGTTCTACCCGCTGCCCGGAACGCTACGCAGGGCAAAAGCGGTTCTCGTCCTCCGTGCTTGCTTTTTCTCAGAAAGAGCCGTGGTGTGCGTTTTCGCCGGAAAACGCGTTTTCGGCCGAAAACGTGTACGTTTGCACTTCCCCGCCACAGGGAAGCTGCTAGCCGGGAATTCTCTGCCTGGTTCTACCCGCTGCCCGGAACGCTACGCAGGGCAAAAGCGGTTCTCGTCCTCCGTGCTTGCTTTTTCTCAGAAAGAGCCGTGGTGTGCGTTTTCGCCGGAAAACGCGTTTTCGGCCGAAAACGTGTACGTTTGCACTTCCCCGCCACAGGGAAGCTGCTAGCCGGGAATTCTCTGCCTGGTTCTACCCGCTGCCCGGAACGCTACGCAGGGCAAAAGCGGTTCTCGTCCTCCGTGCTTGCTTTTTCTCAGAAAGAGCCGTGGTGTGCGTTTTCGCCGGAAAACGCGTTTTCGGCCGAAAACGTGTACGTTTGCACTTCCCCGCCACAGGGAAGCTGCTAGCCGGGAATTCTCTGCCTGGTTCTACCCGCTGCCCGGAACGCTACGCAGGGCAAAAGCGGTTCTCGTCCTCCGTGCTTGCTTTTTCTCAGAAAGAGCCGTGGTGTGCGTTTTCGCCGGAAAACGCGTTTTCGGCCGAAAACGTGTACGTTTGCACTTCCCCGCCACAGGGAAGCTGCTAGCCGGGAATTCTCTGCCTGGTTCTACCCGCTGCCCGGAACGCTACGCAGGGCAAAAGCGGTTCTCGTCCTCCGTGCTTGCTTTTTCTCAGAAAGAGCCGTGGTGTGCGTTTTCGCCGGCAAACGCGTTTTCGGCCGAAAACGTGTACGTTTGCACTTCCCCGCCACAGGGAAGCTGCTAGCCGGGAATTCTCTGCCTGGTTCTACCCGCTGCCCGGAACGCTACGCAGGGCAAAAGCGGTTCTCGTCCTCCGTGCTTGCTTTTTCTCAGAAAGAGCCGTGGTGTGCGTTTTCGCCGGAAAACGCGTTTTCGGCCGAAAACGTGTACGTTTGCACTTCCCCGCCACAGGGAAGCTGCTAGCCGGGAATTCTCTGCCTGGTTCTACCCGCTGCCCGGAACGCTACGCAGGGCAAAAGCGGTTCTCGTCCTCCGTGCTTGCTTTTTCTCAGAAAGAGCCGTGGTGTGCGTTTTCGCCGGAAAACGCGTTTTCGGCCGAAAACGTGTACGTTTGCACTTCCCCGCCACAGGGAAGCTGCTAGCCGGGAATTCTCTGCCTGGTTCTACCCGCTGCCCGGAACGCTACGCAGGGCAAAAGCGGTTCTCGTCCTCCGTGCTTGCTTTTTCTCAGAAAGAGCCGTGGTGTGCGTTTTCGCCGGAAAACGCGTTTTCGGCCGAAAACGTGTACGTTTGCACTTCCCCGCCACAGGGAAGCTGCTAGCCGGGAATTCTCTGCCTGGTTCTACCCGCTGCCCGGAACGCTACGCAGGGCAAAAGCGGTTCTCGTCCTCCGTGCTTGCTTTTTCTCAGAAAGAGCCGTGGTGTGCGTTTTCGCCGGCAAACGCGTTTTCGGCCGAAAACGTGTACGTTTGCACTTCCCCGCCACAGGGAAGCTGCTAGCCGGGAATTCTCTGCCTGGTTCTACCCGCTGCCCGGAACGCTACGCAGGGCAAAAGCGGTTCTCGTCCTCCGTGCTTGCTTTTTCTCAGAAAGAGCCGTGGTGTCCGTTTTCGCCGGCAAACGCGTTTTCGGCCGAAAACGTGTACGTTTGCACTTCCCCGCCACAGGGAAGCTGCTAGCCGGGAATTCTCTGCCTGGTTCTACCCGCTGCCCGGAACGCTACGCAGGGCAAAAGCGGTTCTCGTCCTCCGTGCTTGCTTTTTCTCAGAAAGAGCCGTGGTGTGCGTTTTCGCCGGCAAACGCGTTTTCGGCCGAAAACGTGTACGTTTGCACTTCCCCGCCACAGGGAAGCTGCTAGCCGGGAATTCTCTGCCTGGTTCTACCCGCTGCCCGGAACGCTACGCAGGGCAAAAGCGGTTCTCGTCCTCCGTGCTTGCTTTTTCTCAGAAAGAGCCGTGGTGTGCGTTTTCGCCGGCAAACGCGTTTTCGGCCGAAAACGTGTACGTTTGCACTTCCCCGCCACAGGGAAGCTGCTAGCCGGGAATTCTCTGCCTGGTTCTACCCGCTGCCCGGAACGCTACGCAGGGCAAAAGCGGTTCTCGTCCTCCGTGCTTGCTTTTTCTCAGAAAGAGCCGTGGTGTGCGTTTTCGCCGGCAAACGCGTTTTCGGCCGAAAACGTGTACGTTTGCACTTCCCCGCCACAGGGAAGCTGCTAGCCGGGAATTCTCTGCCTGGTTCTACCCGCTGCCCGGAACGCTACGCAGGGCAAAAGCGGTTCTCGTCCTCCGTGCTTGCTTTTTCTCAGAAAGAGCCGTGGTGTGCGTTTTCGCCGGAAAACGCGTTTTCGGCCGAAAACGTGTACGTTTGCACTTCCCCGCCACAGGGAAGCTGCTAGCCGGGAATTCTCTGCCTGGTTCTACCCGCTGCCCGGAACGCTACGCAGGGCAAAAGCGGTTCTCGTCCTCCGTGCTTGCTTTTTCTCAGAAAGAGCCGTGGTGTGCGTTTTCGCCGGCAAATGCGTTTTCGGCCGAAAACGTGTACGTTTGCACTTCCCCGCCACAGGGAAGCTGCTAGCCGGGAATTCTCTGCCTGGTTCTACCCGCTGCCCGGAACGCTACGCAGGGCAAAAGCGGTTCTCGTCCTCCGTGCTTGCTTTTTCTCAGAAAGAGCCGTGGTGTGCGTTTTCGCCGGCAAACGAGTTTTCGGCCGAAAACGTGTACGTTTGCACTTCCCCGCCACAGGGAAGCTGCTAGCCGGGAATTCTCTGCCTGGTTCTACCCGCTGCCCGGAACGCTACGCAGGGCAAAAGCGGTTCTCGTCCTCCGTGCTTGCTTTTTCTCAGAAAGAGCCGTGGTGTGCGATTTCGCCGGCAAACGCGTTTTCGGCCGAAAACGTGTACGTTTGCACTTCCCCGCCACAGGGAAGCTGCTAGCCGGGAATTCTCTGCCTGGTTCTACCCGCTGCCCGGAACGCTACGCAGGGCAAAAGCGGTTCTCGTCCTCCGTGCTTGCTTTTTCTCAGAAAGAGCCGTGGTGTGCGTTTTCGCCGGAAAACGCGTTTTCGGCCGAAAACGTGTACGTTTGCACTTCCCCGCCACAGGGAAGCTGCTAGCCGGGAATTCTCTGCCTGGTTCTACCCGCTGCCCGGAACGCTACGCAGGGCAAAAGCGGTTCTCGTCCTCCGTGCTTGCTTTTTCTCAGAAAGAGCCGTGGTGTGCGTTTTCGCCGGAAAACGCGTTTTCGGCCGAAAACGTGTACGTTTGCACTTCCCCGCCACAGGGAAGCTGCTAGCCGGGAATTCTCTGCCTGGTTCTACCCGCTGCCCGGAACGCTACGCAGGGCAAAAGCGGTTCTCGTCCTCCGTGCTTGCTTTTTCTCAGAAAGAGCCGTGGTGTGCGTTTTCGCCGGCAAACGCGTTTTCGGCCGAAAACGTGTACGTTTGCACTTCCCCGCCACAGGGAACCTGCTAGCCGGGAATTCTCTGCCTGGTTCTACCCGCTGCCCGGAACGCTACGCAGGGCAAAAGCGGTTCTCGTCCTCCGTGCTTGCTTTTTCTCAGAAAGAGCCGTGGTGTGCGTTTTCGCCGGCAAACGCGTTTTCGGCCGAAAACGTGTACGTTTGCACTTCCCCGCCACAGGGAAGCTGCTAGCCGGGAATTCTCTGCCTGGTTCTACCCGCTGCCCGGAACGCTACGCAGGGCAAAAGCGGTTCTCGTCCTCCGTGCTTGCTTTTTCTCAGAAAGAGCCGTGGTGTGCGTTTTCGCCGGCAAACGCGTTTTCGGCCGAAAACGTGTACGTTTGCACTTCCCCGCCACAGGGAAGCTGCTAGCCGGGAATTCTCTGCCTGGTTCTACCCGCTGCCCGGAACGCTACGCAGGGCAAAAGCGGTTCTCGTCCTCCGTGCTTGCTTTTTCTCAGAAAGAGCCGTGGTGTGCGTTTTCGCCGGAAAACGCGTTTTCGGCCGAAAACGTGTACGTTTGCACTTCCCCGCCACAGGGAAGCTGCTAGCCGGGAATTCTCTGCCTGGTTCTACCCGCTGCCCGGAACGCTACGCAGGGCAAAAGCGGTTCTCGTCCTCCGTGCTTGCTTTTTCTCAGAAAGAGCCGTGGTGTGCGATTTCGCCGGCAAACGCGTTTTCGGCCGAAAACGTGTACGTTTGCACTTCCCCGCCACAGGGAAGCTGCTAGCCGGGAATTCTCTGCCTGGTTCTACCCGCTGCCCGGAACGCTACGCAGGGCAAAAGCGGTTCTCGTCCTCCGTGCTTGCTTTTTCTCAGAAAGAGCCGTGGTGTGCGTTTTCGCCGGAAAACGCGTTTTCGGCCGAAAACGTGTACGTTTGCACTTCCCCGCCACAGGGAAGCTGCTAGCCGGGAATTCTCTGCCTGGTTCTACCCGCTGCCCGGAACGCTACGCAGGGCAAAAGCGGTTCTCGTCCTCCGTGCTTGCTTTTTCTCAGAAAGAGCCGTGGTGTGCGTTTTCGCCGGCAAACGCGTTTTCGGCCGAAAACGTGTACGTTTGCACTTCCCCGCCACAGGGAAGCTGCTAGCCGGGAATTCTCTGCCTGGTTCTACCCGCTGCCCGGAACGCTACGCAGGGCAAAAGCGGTTCTCGTCCTCCGTGCTTGCTTTTTCTCAGAAAGAGCCGTGGTGTGCGTTTTCGCCGGCAAACGCGTTTTCGGCCGAAAACGTGTACGTTTGCACTTCCCCGCCACAGGGAACCTGCTAGCCGGGAATTCTCTGCCTGGTTCTACCCGCTGCCCGGAACGCTACGCAGGGCAAAAGCGGTTCTCGTCCTCCGTGCTTGCTTTTTCTCAGAAAGAGCCGTGGTGTGCGTTTTCGCCGGCAAACGCGTTTTCGGCCGAAAACGTGTACGTTTGCACTTCCCCGCCACAGGGAAGCTGCTAGCCGGGAATTCTCTGCCTGGTTCTACCCGCTGCCCGGAACGCTACGCAGGGCAAAAGCGGTTCTCGTCCTCCGTGCTTGCTTTTTCTCAGAAAGAGCCGTGGTGTGCGTTTTCGCCGGCAAACGCGTTTTCGGCCGAAAACGTGTACGTTTGCACTTCCCCGCCACAGGGAAGCTGCTAGCCGGGAATTCTCTGCCTGGTTCTACCCGCTGCCCGGAACGCTACGCAGGGCAAAAGCGGTTCTCGTCCTCCGTGCTTGCTTTTTCTCAGAAAGAGCCGTGGTGTGCGTTTTCGCCGGAAAACGCGTTTTCGGCCGAAAACGTGTACGTTTGCACTTCCCCGCCACAGGGAAGCTGCTAGCCGGGAATTCTCTGCCTGGTTCTACCCGCTGCCCGGAACGCTACGCAGGGCAAAAGCGGTTCTCGTCCTCCGTGCTTGCTTTTTCTCAGAAAGAGCCGTGGTGTGCGTTTTCGCCGGCAAACGCGTTTTCGGCCGAAAACGTGTACGTTTGCACTTCCCCGCCACAGGGAAGCTGCTAGCCGGGAATTCTCTGCCTGGTTCTACCCGCTGCCCGGAACGCTACGCAGGGCAAAAGCGGTTCTCGTCCTCCGTGCTTGCTTTTTCTCAGAAAGAGCCGTGGTGTGCGTTTTCGCCGGCAAACGCGTTTTCGGCCGAAAACGTGTACGTTTGCACTTCCCCGCCACAGGGAAGCTGCTAGCCGGGAATTCTCTGCCTGGTTCTACCCGCTGCCCGGAACGCTACGCAGGGCAAAAGCGGTTCTCGTCCTCCGTGCTTGCTTTTTCTCAGAAAGAGCCGTGGTGTGCGTTTTCGCCGGCAAACGCGTTTTCGGCCGAAAACGTGTACGTTTGCACTTCCCCGCCACAGGGAAGCTGCTAGCCGGGAATTCTCTGCCTGGTTCTACCCGCTGCCCGGAACGCTACGCAGGGCAAAAGCGGTTCTCGTCCTCCGTGCTTGCTTTTTCTCAGAAAGAGCCGTGGTGTGCGTTTTCGCCGGAAAACGCGTTTTCGGCCGAAAACGTGTACGTTTGCACTTCCCCGCCACAGGGAAGCTGCTAGCCGGGAATTCTCTGCCTGGTTCTACCCGCTGCCCGGAACGCTACGCAGGGCAAAAGCGGTTCTCGTCCTCCGTGCTTGCTTTTTCTCAGAAAGAGCCGTGGTGTGCGTTTTCGCCGGAAAACGCGTTTTCGGCCGAAAACGTGTACGTTTGCACTTCCCCGCCACAGGGAAGCTGCTAGCCGGGAATTCTCTGCCTGGTTCTACCCGCTGCCCGGAACGCTACGCAGGGCAAAAGCGGTTCTCGTCCTCCGTGCTTGCTTTTTCTCAGAAAGAGCCGTGGTGTGCGTTTTCGCCGGCAAACGCGTTTTCGGCCGAAAACGTGTACGTTTGCACTTCCCCGCCACAGGGAAGCTGCTAGCCGGGAATTCTCTGCCTGGTTCTACCCGCTGCCCGGAACGCTACGCAGGGCAAAAGCGGTTCTCGTCCTCCGTGCTTGCTTTTTCTCAGAAAGAGCCGTGGTGTGCGTTTTCGCCGGAAAACGCGTTTTCGGCCGAAAACGTGTACGTTTGCACTTCCCCGCCACAGGGAAGCTGCTAGCCGGGAATTCTCTGCCTGGTTCTACCCGCTGCCCGGAACGCTACGCAGGGCAAAAGCGGTTCTCGTCCTCCGTGCTTGCTTTTTCTCAGAAAGAGCCGTGGTGTGCGTTTTCGCCGGAAAACGCGTTTTCGGCCGAAAACGTGTACGTTTGCACTTCCCCGCCACAGGGAAGCTGCTAGCCGGGAATTCTCTGCCTGGTTCTACCCGCTGCCCGGAACGCTACGCAGGGCAAAAGCGGTTCTCGTCCTCCCTGCTTGCTTTTTCTCAGAAAGAGCCGTGGTGTGCGTTTTCGCCGGCAAACGCGTTTTCGGCCGAAAACGTGTACGTTTGCACTTCCCCGCCACAGGGAAGCTGCTAGCCGGGAATTCTCTGCCTGGTTCTACCCGCTGCCCGGAACGCTACGCAGGGCAAAAGCGGTTCTCGTCCTCCGTGCTTGCTTTTTCTCAGAAAGAGCCGTGGTGTGCGTTTTCGCCGGAAAACGCGGTTTTCGGCCGAAAACGTGTACGTTTGCACTTCCCCGCCACAGGGAAGCTGCTAGCCGGGAATTCTCTGCCTGGTTCTACCCGCTGCCCGGAACGCTACGCAGGGCAAAAGCGGTTCTCGTCCTCCGTGCTTGCTTTTTCTCAGAAAGAGCCGTGGTGTGCGTTTTCGCCGGAAAACGCGTTTTCGGCCGAAAACGTGTACGTTTGCACTTCCCCGCCACAGGGAACCTGCTAGCCGGGAATTCTCTGCCTGGTTCTACCCGCTGCCCGGAACGCTACGCAGGGCAAAAGCGGTTCTCGTCCTCCGTGCTTGCTTTTTCTCAGAAAGAGCCGTGGTGTGCGTTTTCGCCGGCAAACGCGTTTTCGGCCGAAAACGTGTACGTTTGCACTTCCCCGCCACAGGGAAGCTGCTAGCCGGGAATTCTCTGCCTGGTTCTACCCGCTGCCCGGAACGCTACGCAGGGCAAAAGCGGTTCTCGTCCTCCGTGCTTGCTTTTTCTCAGAAAGAGCCGTGGTGTGCGTTTTCGCCGGAAAACGCGTTTTCGGCCGAAAACGTGTACGTTTGCACTCCCCGCCACAGGGAAGCTGCTAGCCGGGAATTCTCTGCCTGGTTCTACCCGCTGCCCGGAACGCTACGCAGGGCAAAAGCGGTTCTCGTCCTCCGTGCTTGCTTTTTCTCAGAAAGAGCCGTGGTGTGCGTTTTCGCCGGAAAACGCGTTTTCGGCCGAAAACGTGTACGTTTGCACTTCCCCGCCACAGGGAAGCTGCTAGCCGGGAATTCTCTGCCTGGTTCTACCCGCTGCCCGGAACGCTACGCAGGGCAAAAGCGGTTCTCGTCCTCCGTGCTTGCTTTTTCTCAGAAAGAGCCGTGGTGTGCGTTTTCGCCGGCAAACGCGTTTTCGGCCGAAAACGTGTACGTTTGCACTTCCCCGCCACAGGGAAGCTGCTAGCCGGGAATTCTCTGCCTGGTTCTACCCGCTGCCCGGAACGCTACGCAGGGCAAAAGCGGTTCTCGTCCTCCGTGCTTGCTTTTTCTCAGAAAGAGCCGTGGTGTGCGTTTTCGCCGGCAAACGCGTTTTCGGCCGAAAACGTGTACGTTTGCACTTCCCCGCCACAGGGAAGCTGCTAGCCGGGAATTCTCTGCCTGGTTCTACCCGCTGCCCGGAACGCTACGCAGGGCAAAAGCGGTTCTCGTCCTCCGTGCTTGCTTTTTCTCAGAAAGAGCCGTGGTGTGCGTTTTCGCCGGCAAAACGCGTTTTCGGCCGAAAACGTGTACGTTTGCACTTCCCCGCCACAGGGAAGCTGCCTAGCCGGGAATTCTCTGCCTGGTTCTACCCGCTGCCCGGAACGCTACGCAGGGCAAAAGCGGTTCTCGTCCTCCGTGCTTGCTTTTTCTCAGAAAGAGCCGTGGTGTGCGTTTTCGCCGGCAAACGCGTTTTCGGCCGAAAACGTGTACGTTTGCACTTCCCCGCCACAGGGAAGCTGCTAGCCGGGAATTCTCTGCCTGGTTCTACCCGCTGCCCGGAACGCTACGCAGGGCAAAAGCGGTTCTCGTCCTCCGTGCTTGCTTTTTCTCAGAAAGAGCCGTGGTGTGCGTTTTCGCCGGCAAACGCGTTTTCGGCCGAAAACGTGTACGTTTGCACTTCCCCGCCACAGGGAAGCTGCTAGCCGGGAATTCTCTGCCTGGTTCTACCCGCTGCCCGGAACGCTACGCAGGGCAAAAGCGGTTCTCGTCCTCCGTGCTTGCTTTTTCTCAGAAAGAGCCGTGGTGTGCGTTTTCGCCGGAAAACGCGTTTTCGGCCGAAAACGTGTACGTTTGCACTTCCCCGCCACAGGGAAGCTGCTAGCCGGGAATTCTCTGCCTGGTTCTACCCGCTGCCCGGAACGCTACGCAGGGCAAAAGCGGTTCTCGTCCTCCGTGCTTGCTTTTTCTCAGAAAGAGCCGTGGTGTGCGTTTTCGCCGGAAAACGCGTTTTCGGCCGAAAACGTGTACGTTTGCACTTCCCCGCCACAGGGAAGCTGCTAGCCGGGAATTCTCTGCCTGGTTCTACCCGCTGCCCGGAACGCTACGCAGGGCAAAAGCGGTTCTCGTCCTCCCTGCTTGCTTTTTCTCAGAAAGAGCCGTGGTGTGCGTTTTCGCCGGCAAACGCGTTTTCGGCCGAAAACGTGTACGTTTGCACTTCCCCGCCACAGGGAAGCTGCTAGCCGGGAATTCTCTGCCTGGTTCTACCCGCTGCCCGGAACGCTACGCAGGGCAAAAGCGGTTCTCGTTCTCCGTGCTTGCTTTTTCTCAGAAAGAGCCGTGGTGTGCGTTTTCGCCGGAAAACGCGTTTTCGGCCGAAAACGTGTACGTTTGCACTTCCCCGCCACAGGGAAGCTGCTAGCCGGGAATTCTCTGCCTGGTTCTACCCGCTGCCCGGAACGCTACGCAGGGCAAAAGCGGTTCTCGTCCTCCGTGCTTGCTTTTTCTCAGAAAGAGCCGTGGTGTGCGTTTTCGCCGGAAAACGCGTTTTCGGCCGAAAACGTGTACGTTTGCACTTCCCCGCCACAGGGAAGCTGCTAGCCGGGAATTCTCTGCCTGGTTCTACCCGCTGCCCGGAACGCTACGCAGGGCAAAAGCGGTTCTCGTCCTCCGTGCTTGCTTTTTCTCAGAAAGAGCCGTGGTGTGCGTTTTCGCCGGAAAACGCGTTTTCGGCCGAAAACGTGTACGTTTGCACTTCCCCGCCACAGGGAAGCTGCTAGCCGGGAATTCTCTGCCTGGTTCTACCCGCTGCCCGGAACGCTACGCAGGGCAAAAGCGGTTCTCGTCCTCCGTGCTTGCTTTTTCTCAGAAAGAGCCGTGGTGTGCGTTTTCGCCGGAAAACGCGTTTTCGGCCGAAAACGTGTACGTTTGCACTTCCCCGCCACAGGGAAGCTGCTAGCCGGGAATTCTCTGCCTGGTTCTACCCGCTGCCCGGAACGCTACGCAGGGCAAAAGCGGTTCTCGTCCTCCGTGCTTGCTTTTTCTCAGAAAGAGCCGTGGTGTGCGTTTTCGCCGGCAAACGCGTTTTCGGCCGAAAACGTGTACGTTTGCACTTCCCCGCCACAGGGAAGCTGCTAGCCGGGAATTCTCTGCCTGGTTCTACCCGCTGCCCGGAACGCTACGCAGGGCAAAAGCGGTTCTCGTCCTCCGTGCTTGCTTTTTCTCAGAAAGAGCCGTGGTGTGCGTTTTCGCCGGAAAACGCGTTTTCGGCCGAAAACGTGTACGTTTGCACTTCCCCGCCACAGGGAAGCTGCTAGCCGGGAATTCTCTGCCTGGTTCTACCCGCTGCCCGGAACGCTACGCAGGGCAAAAGCGGTTCTCGTCCTCCGTGCTTGCTTTTTCTCAGAAAGAGCCGTGGTGTGCGTTTTCGCCGGAAAACGCGTTTTCGGCCGAAAACGTGTACGTTTGCACTTCCCCGCCACAGGGAAGCTGCTAGCCGGGAATTCTCTGCCTGGTTCTACCCGCTGCCCGGAACGCTACGCAGGGCAAAAGCGGTTCTCGTCCTCCGTGCTTGCTTTTTCTCAGAAAGAGCCGTGGTGTGCGTTTTCGCCGGAAAACGCGTTTTCGGCCGAAAACGTGTACGTTTGCACTTCCCCGCCACAGGGAACCTGCTAGCCGGGAATTCTCTGCCTGGTTCTACCCGCTGCCCGGAACGCTACGCAGGGCAAAAGCGGTTCTCGTCCTCCGTGCTTGCTTTTTCTCAGAAAGAGCCGTGGTGTGCGTTTTCGCCGGCAAACGCGTTTTCGGCCGAAAACGTGTACGTTTGCACTTCCCCGCCACAGGGAAGCTGCTAGCCGGGAATTCTCTGCCTGGTTCTACCCGCTGCCCGGAACGCTACGCAGGGCAAAAGCGGTTCTCGTCCTCCGTGCTTGCTTTTTCTCAGAAAGAGCCGTGGTGTGCGTTTTCGCCGGCAAACGCGTTTTCGGCCGAAAACGTGTACGTTTGCACTTCCCCGCCACAGGGAAGCTGCTAGCCGGGAATTCTCTGCCTGGTTCTACCCGCTGCCCGGAACGCTACGCAGGGCAAAAGCGGTTCTCGTCCTCCGTGCTTGCTTTTTCTCAGAAAGAGCCGTGGTGTGCGTTTTCGCCGGCAAACGCGTTTTCGGCCGAAAACGTGTACGTTTGCACTTCCCCGCCACAGGGAAGCTGCTAGCCGGGAATTCTCTGCCTGGTTCTACCCGCTGCCCGGAACGCTACGCAGGGCAAAAGCGGTTCTCGTCCTCCGTGCTTGCTTTTTCTCAGAAAGAGCCGTGGTGTGCGTTTTCGCCGGCAAACGCGTTTTCGGCCGAAAACGTGTACGTTTGCACTTCCCCGCCACAGGGAAGCTGCTAGCCGGGAATTCTCTGCCTGGTTCTACCCGCTGCCCGGAACGCTACGCAGGGCAAAAGCGGTTCTCGTCCTCCGTGCTTGCTTTTTCTCAGAAAGAGCCGTGGTGTGCGTTTTCGCCGGAAAACGCGTTTTCGGCCGAAAACGTGTACGTTTGCACTTCCCCGCCACAGGGAAGCTGCTAGCCGGGAATTCTCTGCCTGGTTCTACCCGCTGCCCGGAACGCTACGCAGGGCAAAAGCGGTTCTCGTCCTCCCTGCTTGCTTTTTCTCAGAAAGAGCCGTGGTGTGCGTTTTCGCCGGCAAACGCGTTTTCGGCCGAAAACGTGTACGTTTGCACTTCCCCGCCACAGGGAAGCTGCTAGCCGGGAATTCTCTGCCTGGTTCTACCCGCTGCCCGGAACGCTACGCAGGGCAAAAGCGGTTCTCGTCCTCCGTGCTTGCTTTTTCTCAGAAAGAGCCGTGGTGTGCGTTTTCGCCGGAAAACGCGTTTTCGGCCGAAAACGTGTACGTTTGCACTTCCCCGCCACAGGGAAGCTGCTAGCCGGGAATTCTCTGCCTGGTTCTACCCGCTGCCCGGAACGCTACGCAGGGCAAAAGCGGTTCTCGTCCTCCGTGCTTGCTTTTTCTCAGAAAGAGCCGTGGTGTGCGTTTTCGCCGGAAAACGCGTTTTCGGCCGAAAACGTGTACGTTTGCACTTCCCCGCCACAGGGAAGCTGCTAGCCGGGAATTCTCTGCCTGGTTCTACCCGCTGCCCGGAACGCTACGCAGGGCAAAAGCGGTTCTCGTCCTCCGTGCTTGCTTTTTCTCAGAAAGAGCCGTGGTGTGCGTTTTCGCCGGCAAACGCGTTTTCGGCCGAAAACGTGTACGTTTGCACTTCCCCGCCACAGGGAAGCTGCTAGCCGGGAATTCTCTGCCTGGTTCTACCCGCTGCCCGGAACGCTACGCAGGGCAAAAGCGGTTCTCGTCCTCCGTGCTTGCTTTTTCTCAGAAAGAGCCGTGGTGTGCGTTTTCGCCGGAAAACGCGTTTTCGGCCGAAAACGTGTACGTTTGCACTTCCCCGCCACAGGGAAGCTGCTAGCCGGGAATTCTCTGCCTGGTTCTACCCGCTGCCCGGAACGCTACGCAGGGCAAAAGCGGTTCTCGTCCTCCGTGCTTGCTTTTTCTCAGAAAGAGCCGTGGTGTGCCTTTTCGCCGGCAAACGCGTTTTCGGCCGAAAACGTGTACGTTTGCACTTCCCCGCCACAGGGAAGCTGCTAGCCGGGAATTCTCTGCCTGGTTCTACCCGCTGCCCGGAACGCTACGCAGGGCAAAAGCGGTTCTCGTCCTCCGTGCTTGCTTTTTCTCAGAAAGAGCCGTGGTGTGCGTTTTCGCCGGAAAACGCGTTTTCGGCCGAAAACGTGTACGTTTGCACTTCCCCGCCACAGGGAAGCTGCTAGCCGGGAATTCTCTGCCTGGTTCTACCCGCTGCCCGGAACGCTACGCAGGGCAAAAGCGGTTCTCGTCCTCCGTGCTTGCTTTTTCTCAGAAAGAGCCGTGGTGTGCGTTTTCGCCGGAAAACGCGTTTTCGGCCGAAAACGTGTACGTTTGCACTTCCCCGCCACAGGGAAGCTGCTAGCCGGGAATTCTCTGCCTGGTTCTACCCGCTGCCCGGAACGCTACGCAGGGCAAAAGCGGTTCTCGTCCTCCGTGCTTGCTTTTTCTCAGAAAGAGCCGTGGTGTGCGTTTTCGCCGGAAAACGCGTTTTCGGCCGAAAACGTGTACGTTTGCACTTCCCCGCCACAGGGAAGCTGCTAGCCGGGAATTCTCTGCCTGGTTCTACCCGCTGCCCGGAACGCTACGCAGGGCAAAAGCGGTTCTCGTCCTCCGTGCTTGCTTTTTCTCAGAAAGAGCCGTGGTGTGCGTTTTCGCCGGAAAACGCGTTTTCGGCCGAAAACGTGTACGTTTGCACTTCCCCGCCACAGGGAAGCTGCTAGCCGGGAATTCTCTGCCTGGTTCTACCCGCTGCCCGGAACGCTACGCAGGGCAAAAGCGGTTCTCGTCCTCCGTGCTTGCTTTTTCTCAGAAAGAGCCGTGGTGTGCGTTTTCGCCGGAAAACGCGTTTTCGGCCGAAAACGTGTACGTTTGCACTTCCCCGCCACAGGGAAGCTGCTAGCCGGGAATTCTCTGCCTGGTTCTACCCGCTGCCCGGAACGCTACGCAGGGCAAAAGCGGTTCTCGTCCTCCGTGCTTGCTTTTTCTCAGAAAGAGCCGTGGTGTGCGTTTTCGCCGGAAAACGCGTTTTCGGCCGAAAACGTGTACGTTTGCACTTCCCCGCCACAGGGAAGCTGCTAGCCGGGAATTCTCTGCCTGGTTCTACCCGCTGCCCGGAACGCTACGCAGGGCAAAAGCGGTTCTCGTCCTCCGTGCTTGCTTTTTCTCAGAAAGAGCCGTGGTGTGCGTTTTCGCCGGAAAACGCGTTTTCGGCCGAAAACGTGTACGTTTGCACTTCCCCGCCACAGGGAAGCTGCTAGCCGGGAATTCTCTGCCTGGTTCTACCCGCTGCCCGGAACGCTACGCAGGGCAAAAGCGGTTCTCGTCCTCCGTGCTTGCTTTTTCTCAGAAAGAGCCGTGGTGTGCGTTTTCGCCGGAAAACGCGTTTTCGGCCGAAAACGTGTACGTTTGCACTTCCCCGCCACAGGGAAGCTGCTAGCCGGGAATTCTCTGCCTGGTTCTACCCGCTGCCCGGAACGCTACGCAGGGCAAAAGCGGTTCTCGTCCTCCGTGCTTGCTTTTTCTCAGAAAGAGCCGTGGTGTGCGTTTTCGCCGGAAAACGCGTTTTCGGCCGAAAACGTGTACGTTTGCACTTCCCCGCCACAGGGAAGCTGCTAGCCGGGAATTCTCTGCCTGGTTCTACCCGCTGCCCGGAACGCTACGCAGGGCAAAAGCGGTTCTCGTCCTCCGTGCTTGCTTTTTCTCAGAAAGAGCCGTGGTGTGCGTTTTCGCCGGAAAACGCGTTTTCGGCCGAAAACGTGTACGTTTGCACTTCCCCGCCACAGGGAAGCTGCTAGCCGGGAATTCTCTGCCTGGTTCTACCCGCTGCCCGGAACGCTACGCAGGGCAAAAGCGGTTCTCGTCCTCCGTGCTTGCTTTTTCTCAGAAAGAGCCGTGGTGTGCGTTTTCGCCGGAAAACGCGTTTTCGGCCGAAAACGTGTACGTTTGCACTTCCCCGCCACAGGGAAGCTGCTAGCCGGGAATTCTCTGCCTGGTTCTACCCGCTGCCCGGAACGCTACGCAGGGCAAAAGCGGTTCTCGTCCTCCGTGCTTGCTTTTTCTCAGAAAGAGCCGTGGTGTGCGTTTTCGCCGGAAAACGCGTTTTCGGCCGAAAACGTGTACGTTTGCACTTCCCCGCCACAGGGAAGCTGCTAGCCGGGAATTCTCTGCCTGGTTCTACCCGCTGCCCGGAACGCTACGCAGGGCAAAAGCGGTTCTCGTCCTCCGTGCTTGCTTTTTCTCAGAAAGAGCCGTGGTGTGCGTTTTCGCCGGAAAACGCGTTTTCGGCCGAAAACGTGTACGTTTGCACTTCCCCGCCACAGGGAAGCTGCTAGCCGGGAATTCTCTGCCTGGTTCTACCCGCTGCCCGGAACGCTACGCAGGGCAAAAGCGGTTCTCGTCCTCCGTGCTTGCTTTTTCTCAGAAAGAGCCGTGGTGTGCGTTTTCGCCGGAAAACGCGTTTTCGGCCGAAAACGTGTACGTTTGCACTTCCCCGCCACAGGGAAGCTGCTAGCCGGGAATTCTCTGCCTGGTTCTACCCGCTGCCCGGAACGCTACGCAGGGCAAAAGCGGTTCTCGTCCTCCGTGCTTGCTTTTTCTCAGAAAGAGCCGTGGTGTGCGTTTTCGCCGGAAAACGCGTTTTCGGCCGAAAACGTGTACGTTTGCACTTCCCCGCCACAGGGAAGCTGCTAGCCGGGAATTCTCTGCCTGGTTCTACCCGCTGCCCGGAACGCTACGCAGGGCAAAAGCGGTTCTCGTCCTCCGTGCTTGCTTTTTCTCAGAAAGAGCCGTGGTGTGCGTTTTCGCCGGAAAACGCGTTTTCGGCCGAAAACGTGTACGTTTGCACTTCCCCGCCACAGGGAAGCTGCTAGCCGGGAATTCTCTGCCTGGTTCTACCCGCTGCCCGGAACGCTACGCAGGGCAAAAGCGGTTCTCGTCCTCCGTGCTTGCTTTTTCTCAGAAAGAGCCGTGGTGTGCGTTTTCGCCGGAAAACGCGTTTTCGGCCGAAAACGTGTACGTTTGCACTTCCCCGCCACAGGGAAGCTGCTAGCCGGGAATTCTCTGCCTGGTTCTACCCGCTGCCCGGAACGCTACGCAGGGCAAAAGCGGTTCTCGTCCTCCGTGCTTGCTTTTTCTCAGAAAGAGCCGTGGTGTGCGTTTTCGCCGGAAAACGCGTTTTCGGCCGAAAACGTGTACGTTTGCACTTCCCCGCCACAGGGAAGCTGCTAGCCGGGAATTCTCTGCCTGGTTCTACCCGCTGCCCGGAACGCTACGCAGGGCAAAAGCGGTTCTCGTCCTCCGTGCTTGCTTTTTCTCAGAAAGAGCCGTGGTGTGCGTTTTCGCCGGAAAACGCGTTTTCGGCCGAAAACGTGTACGTTTGCACTTCCCCGCCACAGGGAAGCTGCTAGCCGGGAATTCTCTGCCTGGTTCTACCCGCTGCCCGGAACGCTACGCAGGGCAAAAGCGGTTCTCGTCCTCCGTGCTTGCTTTTTCTCAGAAAGAGCCGTGGTGTGCGTTTTCGCCGGAAAACGCGTTTTCGGCCGAAAACGTGTACGTTTGCACTTCCCCGCCACAGGGAAGCTGCTAGCCGGGAATTCTCTGCCTGGTTCTACCCGCTGCCCGGAACGCTACGCAGGGCAAAAGCGGTTCTCGTCCTCCGTGCTTGCTTTTTCTCAGAAAGAGCCGTGGTGTGCGTTTTCGCCGGAAAACGCGTTTTCGGCCGAAAACGTGTACGTTTGCACTTCCCCGCCACAGGGAAGCTGCTAGCCGGGAATTCTCTGCCTGGTTCTACCCGCTGCCCGGAACGCTACGCAGGGCAAAAGCGGTTCTCGTCCTCCGTGCTTGCTTTTTCTCAGAAAGAGCCGTGGTGTGCGTTTTCGCCGGAAAACGCGTTTTCGGCCGAAAACGTGTACGTTTGCACTTCCCCGCCACAGGGAAGCTGCTAGCCGGGAATTCTCTGCCTGGTTCTACCCGCTGCCCGGAACGCTACGCAGGGCAAAAGCGGTTCTCGTCCTCCGTGCTTGCTTTTTCTCAGAAAGAGCCGTGGTGTGCGTTTTCGCCGGAAAACGCGTTTTCGGCCGAAAACGTGTACGTTTGCACTTCCCCGCCACAGGGAAGCTGCTAGCCGGGAATTCTCTGCCTGGTTCTACCCGCTGCCCGGAACGCTACGCAGGGCAAAAGCGGTTCTCGTCCTCCGTGCTTGCTTTTTCTCAGAAAGAGCCGTGGTGTGCGTTTTCGCCGGAAAACGCGTTTTCGGCCGAAAACGTGTACGTTTGCACTTCCCCGCCACAGGGAAGCTGCTAGCCGGGAATTCTCTGCCTGGTTCTACCCGCTGCCCGGAACGCTACGCAGGGCAAAAGCGGTTCTCGTCCTCCGTGCTTGCTTTTTCTCAGAAAGAGCCGTGGTGTGCGTTTTCGCCGGAAAACGCGTTTTCGGCCGAAAACGTGTACGTTTGCACTTCCCCGCCACAGGGAAGCTGCTAGCCGGGAATTCTCTGCCTGGTTCTACCCGCTGCCCGGAACGCTACGCAGGGCAAAAGCGGTTCTCGTCCTCCGTGCTTGCTTTTTCTCAGAAAGAGCCGTGGTGTGCGTTTTCGCCGGAAAACGCGTTTTCGGCCGAAAACGTGTACGTTTGCACTTCCCCGCCACAGGGAAGCTGCTAGCCGGGAATTCTCTGCCTGGTTCTACCCGCTGCCCGGAACGCTACGCAGGGCAAAAGCGGTTCTCGTCCTCCGTGCTTGCTTTTTCTCAGAAAGAGCCGTGGTGTGCGTTTTCGCCGGAAAACGCGTTTTCGGCCGAAAACGTGTACGTTTGCACTTCCCCGCCACAGGGAAGCTGCTAGCCGGGAATTCTCTGCCTGGTTCTACCCGCTGCCCGGAACGCTACGCAGGGCAAAAGCGGTTCTCGTCCTCCGTGCTTGCTTTTTCTCAGAAAGAGCCGTGGTGTGCGTTTTCGCCGGAAAACGCGTTTTCGGCCGAAAACGTGTACGTTTGCACTTCCCCGCCACAGGGAAGCTGCTAGCCGGGAATTCTCTGCCTGGTTCTACCCGCTGCCCGGAACGCTACGCAGGGCAAAAGCGGTTCTCGTCCTCCGTGCTTGCTTTTTCTCAGAAAGAGCCGTGGTGTGCGTTTTCGCCGGAAAACGCGTTTTCGGCCGAAAACGTGTACGTTTGCACTTCCCCGCCACAGGGAAGCTGCTAGCCGGGAATTCTCTGCCTGGTTCTACCCGCTGCCCGGAACGCTACGCAGGGCAAAAGCGGTTCTCGTCCTCCGTGCTTGCTTTTTCTCAGAAAGAGCCGTGGTGTGCGTTTTCGCCGGAAAACGCGTTTTCGGCCGAAAACGTGTACGTTTGCACTTCCCCGCCACAGGGAAGCTGCTAGCCGGGAATTCTCTGCCTGGTTCTACCCGCTGCCCGGAACGCTACGCAGGGCAAAAGCGGTTCTCGTCCTCCGTGCTTGCTTTTTCTCAGAAAGAGCCGTGGTGTGCGTTTTCGCCGGAAAACGCGTTTTCGGCCGAAAACGTGTACGTTTGCACTTCCCCGCCACAGGGAAGCTGCTAGCCGGGAATTCTCTGCCTGGTTCTACCCGCTGCCCGGAACGCTACGCAGGGCAAAAGCGGTTCTCGTCCTCCGTGCTTGCTTTTTCTCAGAAAGAGCCGTGGTGTGCGTTTTCGCCGGAAAACGCGTTTTCGGCCGAAAACGTGTACGTTTGCACTTCCCCGCCACAGGGAAGCTGCTAGCCGGGAATTCTCTGCCTGGTTCTACCCGCTGCCCGGAACGCTACGCAGGGCAAAAGCGGTTCTCGTCCTCCGTGCTTGCTTTTTCTCAGAAAGAGCCGTGGTGTGCGTTTTCGCCGGAAAACGCGTTTTCGGCCGAAAACGTGTACGTTTGCACTTCCCCGCCACAGGGAAGCTGCTAGCCGGGAATTCTCTGCCTGGTTCTACCCGCTGCCCGGAACGCTACGCAGGGCAAAAGCGGTTCTCGTCCTCCGTGCTTGCTTTTTCTCAGAAAGAGCCGTGGTGTGCGTTTTCAGCCGGAAAACGCGTTTTCGGCCGAAAACGTGTACGTTTGCACTTCCCCGCCACAGGGAAGCTGCTAGCCGGGAATTCTCTGCCTGGTTCTACCCGCTGCCCGGAACGCTACGCAGGGCAAAAGCGGTTCTCGTCCTCCGTGCTTGCTTTTTCTCAGAAAGAGCCGTGGTGTGCGTTTTCGCCGGAAAACGCGTTTTCGGCCGAAAACGTGTACGTTTGCACTTCCCCGCCACAGGGAAGCTGCTAGCCGGGAATTCTCTGCCTGGTTCTACCCGCTGCCCGGAACGCTACGCAGGGCAAAAGCGGTTCTCGTCCTCCGTGCTTGCTTTTTCTCAGAAAGAGCCGTGGTGTGCGTTTTCGCCGGAAAACGCGTTTTCGGCCGAAAACGTGTACGTTTGCACTTCCCCGCCACAGGGAAGCTGCTAGCCGGGAATTCTCTGCCTGGTTCTACCCGCTGCCCGGAACGCTACGCAGGGCAAAAGCGGTTCTCGTCCTCCGTGCTTGCTTTTTCTCAGAAAGAGCCGTGGTGTGCGTTTTCGCTGGAAAACGCGTTTTCGGCCGAAAACGTGTACGTTTGCACTTCCCCGCCACAGGGAAGCTGCTAGCCGGGAATTCTCTGCCTGGTTCTACCCGCTGCCCGGAACGCTACGCAGGGCAAAAGCGGTTCTCGTCCTCCGTGCTTGCTTTTTCTCAGAAAGAGCCGTGGTGTGCGTTTTCGCCGGAAAACGCGTTTTCGGCCGAAAACGTGTACGTTTGCACTTCCCCGCCACAGCGAAGCTGCTAGCCGGGAATTCTCTGCCTGGTTCTACCCGCTGCCCGGAACGCTACGCAGGGCAAAAGCGGTTCTCGTCCTCCGTGCTTGCTTTTTCTCAGAAAGAGCCGTGGTGTGCCTTTTCGCCGGAAAACGCGTTTTCGGCGAAAACGTGTACGTTTGCACTTCCCCGCCACAGGGAAGCTGCTAGCCGGGAATTCTCTGCCTGGTTCTACCCGCTGCCCGGAACGCTACGCAGGGCAAAAGCGGTTCTCGTCCTCCGTGCTTGCTTTTTCTCAGAAAGAGCCGTGGTGTGCCTTTTCGCCGGAAAACGCGTTTTCGGCCGAAAACGTGTACGTTTGCACTTCCCCGCCACAGGGAAGCTGCTAGCCGGGAATTCTCTGCCTGGTTCTACCCGCTGCCCGGAACGCTACGCAGGGCAAAAGCGGTTCTCGTCCTCCGTGCTTGCTTTTTCTCAGAAAGAGCCGTGGTGTGCCTTTTCGCCGGAAAACGCGTTTTCGGCCGAAAACGTGTACGTTTGCACTTCCCCGCCACAGGGAAGCTGCTAGCCGGGAATTCTCTGCCTGGTTCTACCCGCTGCCCGGAACGCTACGCAGGGCAAAAGCGGTTCTCGTCCTCCGTGCTTGCTTTTTCTCAGAAAGAGCCGTGGTGTGCGTTTTCGCTGGAAAACGCGTTTTCGGCCGAAAACGTGTACGTTTGCACTTCCCCGCCACAGGGAAGCTGCTAGCCGGGAATTCTCTGCCTGGTTCTACCCGCTGCCCGGAACGCTACGCAGGGCAAAAGCGGTTCTCGTCCTCCGTGCTTGCTTTTTCTCAGAAAGAGCCGTGGTGTGCGTTTTCACCGGAAAACGCGTTTTCGGCCGAAAACGTGTACGTTTGCACTTCCCCGCCACAGGGAAGCTGCTAGCCGGGAATTCTCTGCCTGGTTCTACCCGCTGCCCGGAACGCTACGCAGGGCAAAAGCGGTTCTCGTCCTCCGTGCTTGCTCTTTTCTCAGAAAGAGCCGTGGTGTGCCTTTTCGCCGGAAAACGCGTTTTCGGCCGAAAACGTGTACGTTTGCACTTCCCCGCCACAGGGAAGCTGCTAGCCGGGAATTCTCTGCCTGGTTCTACCCGCTGCCCGGAACGCTACGCAGGGCAAAAGCGGTTCTCGTCCTCCGTGCTTGCTTTTTCTCAGAAAGAGCCGTGGTGTGCCTTTTCGCCGGAAAACGCGTTTTCGGCCGAAAACGTGTACGTTTGCACTTCCCCGCCACAGGGAAGCTGCTAGCCGGGAATTCTCTGCCTGGTTCTACCCGCTGCCCGGAACGCTACGCAGGGCAAAAGCGGTTCTCGTCCTCCGTGCTTGCTTTTTCTCAGAAAGAGCCGTGGTGTGCCTTTTCGCCGGAAAACGCGTTTTCGGCCGAAAACGTGTACGTTTGCACTTCCCCGCCACAGGGAAGCTGCTAGCCGGGAATTCTCTGCCTGGTTCTACCCGCTGCCCGGAACGCTACGCAGGGCAAAAGCGGTTCTCGTCCTCCGTGCTTGCTTTTTCTCAGAAAGAGCCGTGGTGTGCCTTTTCGCCGGAAAACGAGTTTTCGGCCGAAAACGTGTACGTTTGCACTTCCCCGCCACAGGGAAGCTGCTAGCCGGGAATTCTCTGCCTGGTTCTACCCGCTGCCCGGAACGCTACGCAGGGCAAAAGCGGTTCTCGTCCTCCGTGCTTGCTTTTTCTCAGAAAGAGCCGTGGTGTGCGTTTTCGCCGGAAAACGCGTTTTCGGCCGAAAACGTGTACGTTTGCACTTCCCCGCCACAGGGAAGCTGCTAGCCGGGAATTCTCTGCCTGGTTCTACCCGCTGCCCGGAACGCTACGCAGGGCAAAAGCGGTTCTCGTCCTCCGTGCTTGCTTTTTCTCAGAAAGAGCCGTGGTGTGCGTTTTCGCCGGAAAACGCGTTTTCGGCCGAAAACGTGTACGTTTGCACTTCCCCGCCACAGCGAAGCTGCTAGCCGGGAATTCTCTGCCTGGTTCTACCCGCTGCCCGGAACGCTACGCAGGGCAAAAGCGGTTCTCGTCCTCCGTGCTTGCTTTTTCTCAGAAAGAGCCGTGGTGTGCCTTTTCGCCGGAAAACGCGTTTTCGGCGAAAACGTGTACGTTTGCACTTCCCCGCCACAGGGAAGCTGCTAGCCGGGAATTCTCTGCCAGGTTCTACCCGCTGCCCGGAACGCTACGCAGGGCAAAAGCGGTTCTCGTCCTCCGTGCTTGCTTTTTCTCAGAAAGAGCCGTGGTGTGCGTTTTCGCCGGAAAACGCGTTTTCGGCCGAAAACGTGTACGTTTGCACTTCCCCGCCACAGGGAAGCTGCTAGCCGGGAATTCTCTGCCTGGTTCTACCCGCTGCCCGGAACGCTACGCAGGGCAAAAGCGGTTCTCGTCCTCCGTGCTTGCTTTTTCTCAGAAAGAGCCGTGGCGTGCGTTTTCGCCGGAAAACACGTTTTCGGCCGAAAACGTGTACGTTTGCACTTCCCCGCCACAGGGAAGCTGCTAGCCGGGAATTCTCTGCCTGGTTCTACCCGCTGCCCGGAACGCTACGCAGGGCAAAAGCGGTTCTCGTCCTCCGTGCTTGCTTTTTCTCAGAAAGAGCCGTGGTGTGCGTTTTCGCCGGAAAACGCGTCTTCGGCCGAAAACGTGTACGTTTGCACTTCCCCGCCACAGGGAAGCTGCTAGCCGGGAATTCTCTGCCTGGTTCTACCCGCTGCCCGGAACGCTACGCAGGGCAAAAGCGGTTCTCGTCCTCGGTGCTTGCTTTTTCTCAGAAAGAGCCGTGGTGTGCGTTTTCGCCGGAAAACGCGTTTTCGGCCGAAAACGTGTACGTTTGCACTTCCCCGCCACAGGGAAGCTGCTAGCCGGGAATTCTCTGCCTGGTTCTACCCGCTGCCCGGAACGCTACGCAGGGCAAAAGCGGTTCTCGTCCTCCGTGCTTGCTTTTTCTCAGAAAGAGCCGTGGTGTGCCTTTTCGCCGGAAAACGCGTTTTCGGCCGAAAACGTGTACGTTTCAACTTCCCCGCCACAGGGAAGCTGCTAGCCGGGAATTCTCTGCCTGGTTCTACCCGCTGCCCGGAACGCTACGCAGGGCAAAAGCGGTTCTCGTCCTCGGTGCTTGCTTTTTCTCAGAAAGAGGTGTGGTGTGCGTTTTCGCCGGAAAACGCGTCTTCGGCCGAAAACGTGTACGTTTGCACTTCCCCGCCACAGGGAAGCTGCTAGCCGGGAATTCTCTGCCTGGTTCTACCCGCTGCCCGGAACGCTACGCAGGGCAAAAGCGGTTCTCGTCCGCCGTGCTTGCTTTTTCTCAGAAAGAGCCGTGGTGTGCGTTTTCGCCGGAAAACGCGTTTTCGGCCGTAAACGTGTACGTTTGCACTTCCCCGCCACAGCGAAGCTGCTAGCCGGGAATTCTCTGCCTGGTTCTACCCGCTGCCCGGAACGCTACGCAGGGCAAAAGCGGTTCTCGTCCTCCGTGCTTGCTTTTTCTCAGAAAGAGCCGTGGTGTGCGTTTTCGCCGGAAAACGAGTTTTCGGCCGAAAACGTGTACGTTTGCACTTCCCCGCCACAGGGAAGCTGCTAGCCGGGAATTCTCTGCCTGGTTCTACCCGCTGCCCGGAACGCTACGCAGGGCAAAAGCGGTTCTCGTCCTCCGTGCTTGCTTTTTCTCAGAAAGAGCCGTGGTGTGCGTTTTCGCCGGAAAACGCGTCTTCGGCCGAAAACGTGTACGTTTGCACTTCCCCGCCACAGGGAAGCTGCTAGCCGGGAATTCTCTGCCTGGTTCTACCCGCTGCCCGGAACGCTACGCAGGGCAAAAGCGGTTCTCGTCCTCGGTGCTTGCTTTTTCTCAGAAAGAGCCGTGGTGTGCGTTTTCGCCGGAAAACGCGTTTTCGGCCGAAAACGTGTACGTTTGCACTTCCCCGCCACAGGGAAGCTGCTAGCCGGGAATTCTCTGCCTGGTTCTACCCGCTGCCCGGAACGCTACGCAGGGCAAAAGCGGTTCTCGTCCTCCGTGCTTGCTTTTTCTCAGAAAGAGCCGTGGTGTGCGTTTTCGCCGGAAAACGCGTTTTCGGCCGAAAACGTGTACGTTTGCACTTCCCCGCCACAGGGAAGCTGCTAGCCGGGAATTCTCTGCCTGGTTCTACCCGCTGCCCGGAACGCTACGCAGGGCAAAAGCGGTTCTCGTCCTCGGTGCTTGCTTTTTCTCAGAAAGAGGTGTGGTGTGCGTTTTCGCCGGAAAACGCGTCTTCGGCCGAAAACGTGTACGTTTGCACTTCCCCGCCACAGGGAAGCTGCTAGCCGGGAATTCTCTGCCTGGTTCTACCCGCTGCCCGGAACGCTACGCAGGGCAAAAGCGGTTCTCGTCCGCCGTGCTTGCTTTTTCTCAGAAAGAGCCGTGGTGTGCGTTTTCGCCGGAAAACGCGTTTTCGGCCGTAAACGTGTACGTTTGCACTTCCCCGCCACAGCGAAGCTGCTAGCCGGGAATTCTCTGCCTGGTTCTACCCGCTGCCCGGAACGCTACGCAGGGCAAAAGCGGTTCTCGTCCTCCGTGCTTGCTTTTTCTCAGAAAGAGCCGTGGTGTGCGTTTTCGCCGGAAAACGCGTTTTCGGCCGAAAACGTGTACGTTTGCACTTCCCCGCCACAGCGAAGCTGCTAGCCGGGAATTCTCTGCCTGGTTCTACCCGCTGCCCGGAACGCTACGCAGGGCAAAAGCGGTTCTCGTCCTCCGTGCTTGCTTTTTCTCAGAAAGAGCCGTGGTGTGCGTTTTCGCCGGAAAACGCGTTTTCGGCCGAAAACGTGTACGTTTGCACTTCCCCGCCACAGGGAAGCTGCTAGCCGGGAATTCTCTGCCTGGTTCTACCCGCTGCCCGGAACGCTACGCAGGGCAAAAGCGGTTCTCGTCCTCCGTGCTTGCTTTTTCTCAGAAAGAGCCGTGGTGTGCCTTTTCGCCGGAAAACGCGTTTTCGGCCGAAAACGTGTACGTTTGCACTTCACCGCCACAGGGAAGCTGCTAGCCGGGAATTCTCTGCCTGGTTCTACCCGCTGCCCGGAACGCTACGCAGGGCAAAAGCGGTTCTCGTCCGCCGTGCTTGCTTTTTCTCAGAAAGAGCCGTGGTGTGCGTTTTCGCCGGAAAACGCGTTTTCGGCCGTAAACGTGTACGTTTGCACTTCCCCGCCACAGCGAAGCTGCTAGCCGGGAATTCTCTGCCTGGTTCTACCCGCTGCCCGGAACGCTACGCAGGGCAAAAGCGGTTCTCGTCCGCCGTGCTTGCTTTTTCTCAGAAAGAGCCGTGGTGTGCGTTTTCGCCGGAAAACGCGTTTTCGGCCGAAAACGTGTACGTTTGCACTTCCCCGCCACAGCGAAGCTGCTAGCCGGGAATTCTCTGCCTGGTTCTACCCGCTGCCCGGAACGCTACGCAGGGCAAAATCGGTTCTCGTCCTCCGTGCTTGCTTTTTCTCAGAAAGAGCCGTGGTGTGCGTTTTCGCTGGAAAACGCGTTTTCGGCCGAAAACGTGTACGTTTGCACTTCCCCGCCACAGGGAAGCTGCTAGCCGGGAATTCTCTGCCTGGTTCTACCCGCTGCCCGGAACGCTACGCAGGGCAAAAGCGGTTCTCGTCCTCCGTGCTTGCTTTTTCTCAGAAAGAGCCGTGGTGTGCGTTTTCGCCGGAAAACGCGTTTTCGGCCGAAAACGTGTATGTTTGCACTTCCCCGCCACAGGGAAGCTGCTAGCCGGGAATTCTCTGCCTGGTTCTACCCGCTGCCCGGAACGCTACGCAGGGCAAAAGCGGTTCTCGTCCTCCGTGCTTGCTTTTTCTCAGAAAGAGCCGTGGTGTGCGTTTTCGCTGGAAAACGCGTTTTCGGCCGAAAACGTGTACGTTTGCACTTCCCCGCCACAGGGAAGCTGCTAGCCGGGAATTCTCTGCCTGGTTCTACCCGCTGCCCGGAACGCTACGCAGGGCAAAAGCGGTTCTCGTCCTCCGTGCTTGCTTTTTCTCAGAAAGAGCCGTGGTGTGCGTTTTCGCCGGAAAACGCGTTTTCGGCCGAAAACGTGTACGTTTGCACTTCCCCGCCACAGGGAAGCTGCTAGCCGGGAATTCTCTGCCTGGTTCTACCCGCTGCCCGGAACGCTACGCAGGGCAAAAGCGGTTCTCGTCCTCCGTGCTTGCTTTTTCTCAGAAAGAGCCGTGGTGTGCCTTTTCGCCGGAAAACGCGTTTTCGGCCGAAAACGTGTACGTTTGCACTTCCCCGCCACAGGGAAGCTGCTAGCCGGGAATTCTCTGCCTGGTTCTACCCGCTGCCCGGAACGCTACGCAGGGCAAAAGCGGTTCTCGTCCGCCGTGCTTGCTTTTTCTCAGAAAGAGCCGTGGTGTGCGTTTTCGCCGGAAAACGCGTTTTCGGCCGTAAACGTGTACGTTTGCACTTCCCCGCCACAGGGAAGCTGCTAGCCGGGAATTCTCTGCCTGGTTCTACCCGCTGCCCGGAACGCTACGCAGGGCAAAAGCGGTTCTCGTCCGCCGTGCTTGCTTTTTCTCAGAAAGAGCCGTGGTGTGCGTTTTCGCCGGAAAACGCGTTTTCGGCCGAAAACGTGTACGTTTGCACTTCCCCGCCACAGGGAAGCTGCTAGCCGGGAATTCTCTGCCTGGTTCTACCCGCTGCCCGGAACCCTACGCAGGGCAAAATCGGTTCTCGTCCTCCGTGCTTGCTTTTTCTCAGAAAGAGCCGTGGTGTGCGTTTTCGCTGGAAAACGCGTTTTCGGCCGAAAACGTGTACGTTTGCACTTCCCCGCCACAGGGAAGCTGCTAGCCGGGAATTCTCTGCCTGGTTCTACCCGCTGCCCGGAACGCTACGCAGGGCAAAAGCGGTTCTCGTCCTCCGTGCTTGCTTTTTCTCAGAAAGAGCCGTGGTGTGCGTTTTCGCCGGAAAACGCGTTTTCGGCCGAAAACGTGTACGTTTGCACTTCCCCGCCACAGGGAAGCTGCTAGCCGGGAATTCTCTGCCTGGTTCTACCCGCTGCCCGGAACGCTACGCAGGGCAAAAGCGGTTCTCGTCCTCCGTGCTTGCTTTTTCTCAGAAAGAGCCGTGGTGTGCGTTTTCGCCGGAAAACGCGTTTTCGGCCGAAAACGTGTACGTTTGCACTTCCCCGCCACAGGGAAGCTGCTAGCCGGGAATTCTCTGCCTGGTTCTACCCGCTGCCCGGAACGCTACGCAGGGCAAAAGCGGTTCTCGTCCTCCGTGCTTGCTTTTTCTCAGAAAGAGCCGTGGTGTGCGTTTTCGCCGGAAAACGCGTTTTCGGCCGAAAACGTGTACGTTTGCACTTCCCCGCCACAGGGAAGCTGCTAGCCGGGAATTCTCTGCCTGGTTCTACCCGCTGCCCGGAACGCTACGCAGGGCAAAAGCGGTTCTCGTCCTCCGTGCTTGCTTTTTCTCAGAAAGAGCCGTGGTGTGCGTTTTCGCCGGAAAACGCGTTTTCGGCCGAAAACGTGTACGTTTGCACTTCCCCGCCACAGGGAAGCTGCTAGCCGGGAATTCTCTGCCTGGTTCTACCCGCTGCCCGGAACGCTACGCAGGGCAAAAGCGGTTCTCGTCCTCCGTGCTTGCTTTTTCTCAGAA
Source organism: Athene noctua (assembly GCF_965140245.1). NCBI lineage: Eukaryota > Metazoa > Chordata > Aves > Strigiformes > Strigidae > Athene > Athene noctua. The sequence continues at coordinate 23,908 of NW_027437947.1, read as the reverse complement.
AGAGCCGTGGTGTGCGTTTTCGCCGGAAAACGCGTTTTCGGCCGAAAACGTGTACGTTTGCACTTCCCCGCCACAGGGAAGCTGCTAGCCGGGAATTCTCTGCCTGGTTCTACCCGCTGCCCGGAACGCTACGCAGGGCAAAAGCGGTTCTCGTCCTCCGTGCTTGCTTTTTCTCAGAAAGAGCCGTGGTGTGCGTTTTCGCCGGAAAACGCGTTTTCGGCCGAAAACGTGTACGTTTGCACTTCCCCGCCACAGGGAAGCTGCTAGCCGGGAATTCTCTGCCTGGTTCTACCCGCTGCCCGGAACGCTACGCAGGGCAAAAGCGGTTCTCGTCCTCCGTGCTTGCTTTTTCTCAGAAAGAGCCGTGGTGTGCGTTTTCGCCGGAAAACGCGTTTTCGGCCGAAAACGTGTACGTTTGCACTTCCCCGCCACAGGGAAGCTGCTAGCCGGGAATTCTCTGCCTGGTTCTACCCGCTGCCCGGAACGCTACGCAGGGCAAAAGCGGTTCTCGTCCTCCGTGCTTGCTTTTTCTCAGAAAGAGCCGTGGTGTGCGTTTTCGCCGGAAAACGCGTTTTCGGCCGAAAACGTGTACGTTTGCACTTCCCCGCCACAGGGAAGCTGCTAGCCGGGAATTCTCTGCCTGGTTCTACCCGCTGCCCGGAACGCTACGCAGGGCAAAAGCGGTTCTCGTCCTCCGTGCTTGCTTTTTCTCAGAAAGAGCCGTGGTGTGCGTTTTCGCCGGAAAACGCGTTTTCGGCCGAAAACGTGTACGTTTGCACTTCCCCGCCACAGGGAAGCTGCTAGCCGGGAATTCTCTGCCTGGTTCTACCCGCTGCCCGGAACGCTACGCAGGGCAAAAGCGGTTCTCGTCCTCCGTGCTTGCTTTTTCTCAGAAAGAGCCGTGGTGTGCGTTTTCGCCGGAAAACGCGTTTTCGGCCGAAAACGTGTACGTTTGCACTTCCCCGCCACAGGGAAGCTGCTAGCCGGGAATTCTCTGCCTGGTTCTACCCGCTGCCCGGAACGCTACGCAGGGCAAAAGCGGTTCTCGTCCTCCGTGCTTGCTTTTTCTCAGAAAGAGCCGTGGTGTGCGTTTTCGCCGGAAAACGCGTTTTCGGCCGAAAACGTGTACGTTTGCACTTCCCCGCCACAGGGAAGCTGCTAGCCGGGAATTCTCTGCCTGGTTCTACCCGCTGCCCGGAACGCTACGCAGGGCAAAAGCGGTTCTCGTCCTCCGTGCTTGCTTTTTCTCAGAAAGAGCCGTGGTGTGCGTTTTCGCCGGAAAACGCGTTTTCGGCCGAAAACGTGTACGTTTGCACTTCCCCGCCACAGGGAAGCTGCTAGCCGGGAATTCTCTGCCTGGTTCTACCCGCTGCCCGGAACGCTACGCAGGGCAAAAGCGGTTCTCGTCCTCCGTGCTTGCTTTTTCTCAGAAAGAGCCGTGGTGTGCGTTTTCGCCGGAAAACGCGTTTTCGGCCGAAAACGTGTACGTTTGCACTTCCCCGCCACAGGGAAGCTGCTAGCCGGGAATTCTCTGCCTGGTTCTACCCGCTGCCCGGAACGCTACGCAGGGCAAAAGCGGTTCTCGTCCTCCGTGCTTGCTTTTTCTCAGAAAGAGCCGTGGTGTGCGTTTTCGCCGGAAAACGCGTTTTCGGCCGAAAACGTGTACGTTTGCACTTCCCCGCCACAGGGAAGCTGCTAGCCGGGAATTCTCTGCCTGGTTCTACCCGCTGCCCGGAACGCTACGCAGGGCAAAAGCGGTTCTCGTCCTCCGTGCTTGCTTTTTCTCAGAAAGAGCCGTGGTGTGCGTTTTCGCCGGAAAACGCGTTTTCGGCCGAAAACGTGTACGTTTGCACTTCCCCGCCACAGGGAAGCTGCTAGCCGGGAATTCTCTGCCTGGTTCTACCCGCTGCCCGGAACGCTACGCAGGGCAAAAGCGGTTCTCGTCCTCCGTGCTTGCTTTTTCTCAGAAAGAGCCGTGGTGTGCGTTTTCGCCGGAAAACGCGTTTTCGGCCGAAAACGTGTACGTTTGCACTTCCCCGCCACAGGGAAGCTGCTAGCCGGGAATTCTCTGCCTGGTTCTACCCGCTGCCCGGAACGCTACGCAGGGCAAAAGCGGTTCTCGTCCTCCGTGCTTGCTTTTTCTCAGAAAGAGCCGTGGTGTGCGTTTTCGCCGGAAAACGCGTTTTCGGCCGAAAACGTGTACGTTTGCACTTCCCCGCCACAGGGAAGCTGCTAGCCGGGAATTCTCTGCCTGGTTCTACCCGCTGCCCGGAACGCTACGCAGGGCAAAAGCGGTTCTCGTCCTCCGTGCTTGCTTTTTCTCAGAAAGAGCCGTGGTGTGCGTTTTCGCCGGAAAACGCGTTTTCGGCCGAAAACGTGTACGTTTGCACTTCCCCGCCACAGGGAAGCTGCTAGCCGGGAATTCTCTGCCTGGTTCTACCCGCTGCCCGGAACGCTACGCAGGGCAAAAGCGGTTCTCGTCCTCCGTGCTTGCTTTTTCTCAGAAAGAGCCGTGGTGTGCGTTTTCGCCGGAAAACGCGTTTTCGGCCGAAAACGTGTACGTTTGCACTTCCCCGCCACAGGGAAGCTGCTAGCCGGGAATTCTCTGCCTGGTTCTACCCGCTGCCCGGAACGCTACGCAGGGCAAAAGCGGTTCTCGTCCTCCGTGCTTGCTTTTTCTCAGAAAGAGCCGTGGTGTGCGTTTTCGCCGGAAAACGCGTTTTCGGCCGAAAACGTGTACGTTTGCACTTCCCCGCCACAGGGAAGCTGCTAGCCGGGAATTCTCTGCCTGGTTCTACCCGTTGCCCGGAACGCTACGCAGGGCAAAAGCGGTTCTCGTCCTCAGTGCTTGCTTTTTCTCAGAAAGAGCCGTGGTGTGCGTTTTCGCCGGAAAACGCGTTTTCGGCCGAAAACGTGTACCTTTGCACTTCCCCGCCACAGGGAAGCTGCTAGCCGGGAATTCTCTGCCTGGTTCTACCCGCTGCCCGGAACGCTACGCAGGGCAAAAGCGGTTCTCGTCCTCCGTGCTTGCTTTTTCTCAGAAAGAGCCGTGGTGTGCGTTTTCGCCGGAAAACGCGTTTTCGGCCGAAAACGTGTACGTTTGCACTTCCCCGCCACAGGGAAGCTGCTAGCCGGGAATTCTCTGCCTGGTTCTACCCGCTGCCCGGAACGCTACGCAGGGCAAAAGCGGTTCTCGTCCTCCGTGCTTGCTTTTTCTCAGAAAGAGCCGTGGTGTGCGTTTTCGCCGGAAAACGCGTTTTCGGCCGAAAACGTGTACGTTTGCACTTCCCCGCCACAGGGAAGCTGCTAGCCGGGAATTCTCTGCCTGGTTCTACCCGCTGCCCGGAACGCTACGCAGGGCAAAAGCGGTTCTCGACCTCCGTGCTTGCTTTTTCTCAGAAAGAGCCGTGGTGTGCGTTTTCGCCGGAAAACGCGTTTTCGGCCGAAAACGTGTTCGTTTGCACTTCCCCGCCACAGGGAAGCTGCTAGCCGGGAATTCTCTGCCTGGTTCTACCCGCTGCCCGGAACGCTACGCAGGGCAAAAGCGGTTCTCGTCCTCCGTGCTTGCTTTTTCTCAGAAAGAGCCGTGGTGTGCGTTTTGGCCGGAAAACGCGTTTTCGGCCGAAAACGTGTACGTTTGCACTTCCCGCCACAGGGAAGCTGCTAGCCGGGAATTCTCTGCCTGGTTCTACCCGCTGCCCGGAACGCTACGCAGGGCAAAAGCGGTTCTCGTCCTCCGTGCTTGCTTTTTCTCAGAAAGAGCCGTGGTGTGCGTTTTCGCCGGAAAACGCGTTTTCGGCCGAAAACGTGTACGTTTGCACTTCCCCGCCACAGGGAAGCTGCTAGCCGGGAATTCTCTGCCTGGTTCTACCCGCTGCCCGGAACGCTACGCAGGGCAAAAGCGGTTCTCGTCCTCCGTGCTTGCTTTTTCTCAGAAAGAGCCGTGGTGTGCGTTTTCGCCGGAAAACGCGTTTTCGGCCGAAAACGTGTTCGTTTGCACTTCCCCGCCACAGGGAAGCTGCTAGCCGGGAATTCTCTGCCTGGTTCTACCCGCTGCCCGGAACGCTACGCAGGGCAAAAGCGGTTCTCGTCCTCCGTGCTTGCTTTTTCTCAGAAAGAGCCGTGGTGTGCGTTTTCGCCGGAAAACGCGTTTTCGGCCGAAAACGTGTACGTTTGCACTTCCCCGCCACAGGGAAGCTGCTAGCCGGGAATTCTCTGCCTGGTTCTACCCGCTGCCCGGAACGCTACGCAGGGCAAAAGCGGTTCTCGTCCTCCGTGCTTGCTTTTTCTCAGAAAGAGCCGTGGTGTGCGTTTTCGCCGGAAAACGCGTTTTCGGCCGAAAACGTGTACGTTTGCACTTCCCCGCCACAGGGAAGCTGCTAGCCGGGAATTCTCTGCCTGGTTCTACCCGCTGCCCGGAACGCTACGCAGGGCAAAAGCGGTTCTCGTCCTCCGTGCTTGCTTTTTCTCAGAAAGAGCCGTGGTGTGCGTTTTCGCCGGAAAACGCGTTTTCGGCCGAAAACGTGTACGTTTGCACTTCCCCGCCACAGGGAAGCTGCTAGCCGGGAATTCTCTGCCTGGTTCTACCCGCTGCCCGGAACGCTACGCAGGGCAAAAGCGGTTCTCGACCTCCGTGCTTGCTTTTTCTCAGAAAGAGCCGTGGTGTGCGTTTTCGCCGGAAAACGCGTTTTCGGCCGAAAACGTGTTCGTTTGCACTTCCCCGCCACAGGGAAGCTGCTAGCCGGGAATTCTCTGCCTGGTTCTACCCGCTGCCCGGAACGCTACGCAGGGCAAAAGCGGTTCTCGTCCTCCGTGCTTGCTTTTTCTCAGAAAGAGCCGTGGTGTGCGTTTTGGCCGGAAAACGCGTTTTCGGCCGAAAACGTGTACGTTTGCACTTCCCCGCCACAGGGAAGCTGCTAGCCGGGAATTCTCTGCCTGGTTCTACCCGCTGCCCGGAACGCTACGCAGGGCAAAAGCGGTTCTCGTCCTCCGTGCTTGCTTTTTCTCAGAAAGAGCCGTGGTGTGCGTTTTCGCCGGAAAACGCGTTTTCGGCCGAAAACGTGTACGTTTGCACTTCCCCGCCACAGGGAAGCTGCTAGCCGGGAATTCTCTGCCTGGTTCTACCCGCTGCCCGGAACGCTACGCAGGGCAAAAGCGGTTCTCGTCCTCCGTGCTTGCTTTTTCTCAGAAAGAGCCGTGGTGTGCGTTTTCGCCGGAAAACGCGTTTTCGGCCGAAAACGTGTTCGTTTGCACTTCCCCGCCACAGGGAAGCTGCTAGCCGGGAATTCTCTGCCTGGTTCTACCCGCTGCCCGGAACGCTACGCAGGGCAAAAGCGGTTCTCGTCCTCCGTGCTTGCTTTTTCTCAGAAAGAGCCGTGGTGTGCGTTTTCGCCGGAAAACGCGTTTTCGGCCGAAAACGTGTACGTTTGCACTTCCCCGCCACAGGGAAGCTGCTAGCCGGGAATTCTCTGCCTGGTTCTACCCGCTGCCCGGAACGCTACGCAGGGCAAAAGCGGTTCTCGTCCTCCGTGCTTGCTTTTTCTCAGAAAGAGCCGTGGTGTGCGTTTTCGCCGGAAAACGCGTTTTCGGCCGAAAACGTGTACGTTTGCACTTCCCCGCCACAGGGAAGCTGCTAGCCGGGAATTCTCTGCCTGGTTCTACCCGCTGCCCGGAACGCTACGCAGGGCAAAAGCGGTTCTCGTCCTCCGTGCTTGCTTTTTCTCAGAAAGAGCCGTGGTGTGCGTTTTCGCCGGAAAACGCGTTTTCGGCCGAAAACGTGTACGTTTGCACTTCCCCGCCACAGGGAAGCTGCTAGCCGGGAATTCTCTGCCTGGTTCTACCCGCTGCCCGGAACGCTACGCAGGGCAAAAGCGGTTCTCGACCTCCGTGCTTGCTTTTTCTCAGAAAGAGCCGTGGTGTGCGTTTTTGCCGGAAAACGCGTTTTCGGCCGAAAACGTGTTCGTTTGCACTTCCCCGCCACAGGGAAGCTGCTAGCCGGGAATTCTCTGCCTGGTTCTACCCGCTGCCCGGAACGCTACGCAGGGCAAAAGCGGTTCTCGTCCTCCGTGCTTGCTTTTTCTCAGAAAGAGCCGTGGTGTGCGATTTCGCCGGAAAACGCGTTTTCGGCCGAAAACGTGTACGTTTGCACTTCCCCGCCACAGGGAAGCTGCTAGCCGGGAATTCTCTGCCTGGTTCTACCCGCTGCCCGGAACGCTACGCAGGGCAAAAGCGGTTCTCGTCCTCCGTGCTTGCTTTTTCTCAGAAAGAGCCGTGGTGTGCGTTTTCGCCGGAAAACGCGTTTTCGGCCGAAAACGTGTACGTTTGCACTTCCCCGCCACAGGGAAGCTGCTAGCCGGGAATTCTCTGCCTGGTTCTACCCGCTGCCCGGAACGCTACGCAGGGCAAAAGCGGTTCTCGTCCTCCGTGCTTGCTTTTTCTCAGAAAGAGCCGTGGTGTGCGTTTTCGCCGGAAAACGCGTTTTCGGCCGAAAACGTGTACGTTTGCACTTCCCCGCCACAGGGAAGCTGCTAGCCGGGAATTCTCTGCCTGGTTCTACCCGCTGCCCGGAACGCTACGCAGGGCAAAAGCGGTTCTCGTCCTCCGTGCTTGCTTTTTCTCAGAAAGAGCCGTGGTGTGCGTTTTCGCCGGAAAACGCGTTTTCGGCCGAAAACGTGTACGTTTGCACTTCCCCGCCACAGGGAAGCTGCTAGCCGGGAATTCTCTGCCTGGTTCTACCCGCTGCCCGGAACGCTACGCAGGGCAAAAGCGGTTCTCGTCCTCCGTGCTTGCTTTTTCTCAGAAAGAGCCGTGGTGTGCGTTTTCGCCGGAAAACGCGTTTTCGGCCGAAAACGTGTACGTTTGCACTTCCCCGCCACAGGGAAGCTGCTAGCCGGGAATTCTCTGCCTGGTTCTACCCGCTGCCCGGAACGCTACGCAGGGCAAAAGCGGTTCTCGTCCTCCGTGCTTGCTTTTTCTCAGAAAGAGCCGTGGTGTGCGTTTTCGCCGGAAAACGCGTTTTCGGCCGAAAACGTGTACGTTTGCACTTCCCCGCCACAGGGAAGCTGCTAGCCGGGAATTCTCTGCCTGGTTCTACCCGCTGCCCGGAACGCTACGCAGGGCAAAAGCGGTTCTCGTCCTCCGTGCTTGCTTTTTCTCAGAAAGAGCCGTGGTGTGCGTTTTCGCCGGAAAACGCGTTTTCGGCCGAAAACGTGTACGTTTGCACTTCCCCGCCACAGGGAAGCTGCTAGCCGGGAATTCTCTGCCTGGTTCTACCCGCTGCCCGGAACGCTACGCAGGGCAAAAGCGGTTCTCGTCCTCCGTGCTTGCTTTTTCTCAGAAAGAGCCGTGGTGTGCGTTTTCGCCGGAAAACGCGTTTTCGGCCGAAAACGTGTACGTTTGCACTTCCCCGCCACAGGGAAGCTGCTAGCCGGGAATTCTCTGCCTGGTTCTACCCGCTGCCCGGAACGCTACGCAGGGCAAAAGCGGTTCTCGTCCTCCGTGCTTGCTTTTTCTCAGAAAGAGCCGTGGTGTGCGTTTTCGCCGGAAAACGCGTTTTCGGCCGAAAACGTGTACGTTTGCACTTCCCCGCCACAGGGAAGCTGCTAGCCGGGAATTCTCTGCCTGGTTCTACCCGCTGCCCGGAACGCTACGCAGGGCAAAAGCGGTTCTCGTCCTCCGTGCTTGCTTTTTCTCAGAAAGAGCCGTGGTGTGCGTTTTCGCCGGAAAACGCGTTTTCGGCCGAAAACGTGTACGTTTGCACTTCCCCGCCACAGGGAAGCTGCTAGCCGGGAATTCTCTGCCTGGTTCTACCCGCTGCCCGGAACGCTACGCAGGGCAAAAGCGGTTCTCGTCCTCCGTGCTTGCTTTTTCTCAGAAAGAGCCGTGGTGTGCGTTTTCGCCGGAAAACGCGTTTTCGGCCGAAAACGTGTACGTTTGCACTTCCCCGCCACAGGGAAGCTGCTAGCCGGGAATTCTCTGCCTGGTTCTACCCGCTGCCCGGAACGCTACGCAGGGCAAAAGCAGTTCTCGTCCTCCGTGCTTGCTTTTTCTCAGAAAGAGCCGTGGTGTGCGATTTCGCCGGAAAACGCGTTTTCGGCCGAAAACGTGTACGTTTGCACTTCCCCGCCACAGGGAAGCTGCTAGCCGGGAATTCTCTGCCTGGTTCTACCCGCTGCCCGGAACGCTACGCAGGGCAAAAGCGGTTCTCGTCCTCCGTGCTTGCTTTTTCTCAGAAAGAGCCGTGGTGTGCGTTTTCGCCGGAAAACGCGTTTTCGGCCGAAAACGTGTACGTTTGCACTTCCCCGCCACAGGGAAGCTGCTAGCCGGGAATTCTCTGCCTGGTTCTACCCGCTGCCCGGAACGCTACGCAGGGCAAAAGCGGTTCTCGTCCTCCGTGCTTGCTTTTTCTCAGAAAGAGCCGTGGTGTGCGTTTTCGCCGGAAAACGCGTTTTCGGCCGAAAACGTGTACGTTTGCACTTCCCCGCCACAGGGAAGCTGCTAGCCGGGAATTCTCTGCCTGGTTCTACCCGCTGCCCGGAACGCTACGCAGGGCAAAAGCGGTTCTCGTCCTCCGTGCTTGCTTTTTCTCAGAAAGAGCCGTGGTGTGCGTTTTCGCCGGAAAACGCGTTTTCGGCCGAAAACGTGTACGTTTGCACTTCCCCGCCACAGGGAAGCTGCTAGCCGGGAATTCTCTGCCTGGTTCTACCCGCTGCCCGGAACGCTACGCAGGGCAAAAGCGGTTCTCGTCCTCCGTGCTTGCTTTTTCTCAGAAAGAGCCGTGGTGTGCGTTTTCGCCGGAAAACGCGTTTTCGGCCGAAAACGTGTACGTTTGCACTTCCCCGCCACAGGGAAGCTGCTAGCCGGGAATTCTCTGCCTGGTTCTACCCGCTGCCCGGAACGCTACGCAGGGCAAAAGCGGTTCTCGTCCTCCGTGCTTGCTTTTTCTCAGAAAGAGCCGTGGTGTGCGTTTTCGCCGGAAAACGCGTTTTCGGCCGAAAACGTGTACGTTTGCACTTCCCCGCCACAGGGAAGCTGCTAGCCGGGAATTCTCTGCCTGGTTCTACCCGCTGCCCGGAACGCTACGCAGGGCAAAAGCGGTTCTCGTCCTCCGTGCTTGCTTTTTCTCAGAAAGAGCCGTGGTGTGCGATTTCGCCGGAAAACGCGTTTTCGGCCGAAAACGTGTACGTTTGCACTTCCCCGCCACAGGGAAGCTGCTAGCCGGGAATTCTCTGCCTGGTTCTACCCGCTGCCCGGAACGCTACGCAGGGCAAAAGCGGTTCTCGTCCTCCGTGCTTGCTTTTTCTCAGAAAGAGCCGTGGTGTGCGTTTTCGCCGGAAAACGCGTTTTCGGCCGAAAACGTGTACGTTTGCACTTCCCCGCCACAGGGAAGCTGCTAGCCGGGAATTCTCTGCCTGGTTCTACCCGCTGCCCGGAACGCTACGCAGGGCAAAAGCGGTTCTCGTCCTCCGTGCTTGCTTTTTCTCAGAAAGAGCCGTGGTGTGCGTTTTCGCCGGAAAACGCGTTTTCGGCCGAAAACGTGTACGTTTGCACTTCCCCGCCACAGGGAAGCTGCTAGCCGGGAATTCTCTGCCTGGTTCTACCCGCTGCCCGGAACGCTACGCAGGGCAAAAGCGGTTCTCGTCCTCCGTGCTTGCTTTTTCTCAGAAAGAGCCGTGGTGTGCGTTTTCGCCGGAAAACGCGTTTTCGGCCGAAAACGTGTACGTTTGCACTTCCCCGCCACAGGGAAGCTGCTAGCCGGGAATTCTCTGCCTGGTTCTACCCGCTGCCCGGAACGCTACGCAGGGCAAAAGCGGTTCTCGTCCTCCGTGCTTGCTTTTTCTCAGAAAGAGCCGTGGTGTGCGATTTCGCCGGAAAACGCGTTTTCGGCCGAAAACGTGTACGTTTGCACTTCCCCGCCACAGGGAAGCTGCTAGCCGGGAATTCTCTGCCTGGTTCTACCCGCTGCCCGGAACGCTACGCAGGGCAAAAGCGGTTCTCGTCCTCCGTGCTTGCTTTTTCTCAGAAAGAGCCGTGGTGTGCGTTTTCGCCGGAAAACGCGTTTTCGGCCGAAAACGTGTACGTTTGCACTTCCCCGCCACAGGGAAGCTGCTAGCCGGGAATTCTCTGCCTGGTTCTACCCGCTGCCCGGAACGCTACGCAGGGCAAAAGCGGTTCTCGTCCTCCGTGCTTGCTTTTTCTCAGAAAGAGCCGTGGTGTGCGATTTCGCCGGAAAACGCGTTTTCGGCCGAAAACGTGTACGTTTGCACTTCCCCGCCACAGGGAAGCTGCTAGCCGGGAATTCTCTGCCTGGTTCTACCCGCTGCCCGGAACGCTACGCAGGGCAAAAGCGGTTCTCGTCCTCCGTGCTTGCTTTTTCTCAGAAAGAGCCGTGGTGTGCGTTTTCGCCGGAAAACGCGTTTTCGGCCGAAAACGTGTACGTTTGCACTTCCCCGCCACAGGGAAGCTGCTAGCCGGGAATTCTCTGCCTGGTTCTACCCGCTGCCCGGAACGCTACGCAGGGCAAAAGCGGTTCTCGTCCTCCGTGCTTGCTTTTTCTCAGAAAGAGCCGTGGTGTGCGTTTTCGCCGGAAAACGCGTTTTCGGCCGAAAACGTGTACGTTTGCACTTCCCCGCCACAGGGAAGCTGCTAGCCGGGAATTCTCTGCCTGGTTCTACCCGCTGCCCGGAACGCTACGCAGGGCAAAAGCGGTTCTCGTCCTCCGTGCTTGCTTTTTCTCAGAAAGAGCCGTGGTGTGCGTTTTCGCCGGAAAACGCGTTTTCGGCCGAAAACGTGTACGTTTGCACTTCCCCGCCACAGGGAAGCTGCTAGCCGGGAATTCTCTGCCTGGTTCTACCCGCTGCCCGGAACGCTACGCAGGGCAAAAGCGGTTCTCGTCCTCCGTGCTTGCTTTTTCTCAGAAAGAGCCGTGGTGTGCGTTTTCGCCGGAAAACGCGTTTTCGGCCGAAAACGTGTACGTTTGCACTTCCCCGCCACAGGGAAGCTGCTAGCCGGGAATTCTCTGCCTGGTTCTACCCGCTGCCCGGAACGCTACGCAGGGCAAAAGCGGTTCTCGTCCTCCGTGCTTGCTTTTTCTCAGAAAGAGCCGTGGTGTGCGTTTTCGCCGGAAAACGCGTTTTCGGCCGAAAACGTGTACGTTTGCACTTCCCCGCCACAGGGAAGCTGCTAGCCGGGAATTCTCTGCCTGGTTCTACCCGCTGCCCGGAACGCTACGCAGGGCAAAAGCGGTTCTCGTCCTCCGTGCTTGCTTTTTCTCAGAAAGAGCCGTGGTGTGCGTTTTCGCCGGAAAACGCGTTTTCGGCCGAAAACGTGTACGTTTGCACTTCCCCGCCACAGGGAAGCTGCTAGCCGGGAATTCTCTGCCTGGTTCTACCCGCTGCCCGGAACGCTACGCAGGGCAAAAGCGGTTCTCGTCCTCCGTGCTTGCTTTTTCTCAGAAAGAGCCGTGGTGTGCGTTTTCGCCGGAAAACGCGTTTTCGGCCGAAAACGTGTACGTTTGCACTTCCCCGCCACAGGGAAGCTGCTAGCCGGGAATTCTCTGCCTGGTTCTACCCGCTGCCCGGAACGCTACGCAGGGCAAAAGCGGTTCTCGTCCTCCGTGCTTGCTTTTTCTCAGAAAGAGCCGTGGTGTGCGTTTTCGCCGGAAAACGCGTTTTCGGCCGAAAACGTGTACGTTTGCACTTCCCCGCCACAGGGAAGCTGCTAGCCGGGAATTCTCTGCCTGGTTCTACCCGCTGCCCGGAACGCTACGCAGGGCAAAAGCGGTTCTCGTCCTCCGTGCTTGCTTTTTCTCAGAAAGAGCCGTGGTGTGCGTTTTCGCCGGAAAACGCGTTTTCGGCCGAAAACGTGTACGTTTGCACTTCCCCGCCACAGGGAAGCTGCTAGCCGGGAATTCTCTGCCTGGTTCTACCCGCTGCCCGGAACGCTACGCAGGGCAAAAGCGGTTCTCGTCCTCCGTGCTTGCTTTTTCTCAGAAAGAGCCGTGGTGTGCGTTTTCGCCGGAAAACGCGTTTTCGGCCGAAAACGTGTACGTTTGCACTTCCCCGCCACAGGGAAGCTGCTAGCCGGGAATTCTCTGCCTGGTTCTACCCGCTGCCCGGAACGCTACGCAGGGCAAAAGCGGTTCTCGTCCTCCGTGCTTGCTTTTTCTCAGAAAGAGCCGTGGTGTGCGTTTTCGCCGGAAAACGCGTTTTCGGCCGAAAACGTGTACGTTTGCACTTCCCCGCCACAGGGAAGCTGCTAGCCGGGAATTCTCTGCCTGGTTCTACCCGCTGCCCGGAACGCTACGCAGGGCAAAAGCGGTTCTCGTCCTCCGTGCTTGCTTTTTCTCAGAAAGAGCCGTGGTGTGCGTTTTCGCCGGAAAACGCGTTTTCGGCCGAAAACGTGTACGTTTGCACTTCCCCGCCACAGGGAAGCTGCTAGCCGGGAATTCTCTGCCTGGTTCTACCCGCTGCCCGGAACGCTACGCAGGGCAAAAGCGGTTCTCGTCCTCCGTGCTTGCTTTTCTCAGAAAGAGCCGTGGTGTGCGTTTTCGCGGAAAACGCGTTTTCGGCCGAAAACGTGTACGTTTGCACTTCCCCGCCACAGGGAAGCTGCTAGCCGGGAATTCTCTGCCTGGTTCTACCCGCTGCCCGGAACGCTACGCAGGGCAAAAGCGGTTCTCGTCCTCCGTGCTTGCTTTTTCTCAGAAAGAGCCGTGGTGTGCGTTTTCGCCGGAAAACGCGTTTTCGGCCGAAAACGTGTACGTTTGCACTTCCCCGCCACAGGGAAGCTGCTAGCCGGGAATTCTCTGCCTGGTTCTACCCGCTGCCCGGAACGCTACGCAGGGCAAAAGCGGTTCTCGTCCTCCGTGCTTGCTTTTTCTCAGAAAGAGCCGTGGTGTGCGTTTTCGCCGGAAAACGCGTTTTCGGCCGAAAACGTGTACGTTTGCACTTCCCCGCCACAGGGAAGCTGCTAGCCGGGAATTCTCTGCCTGGTTCTACCCGCTGCCCGGAACGCTACGCAGGGCAAAAGCGGTTCTCGTCCTCCGTGCTTGCTTTTTCTCAGAAAGAGCCGTGGTGTGCGTTTTCGCCGGAAAACGCGTTTTCGGCCGAAAACGTGTACGTTTGCACTTCCCCGCCACAGGGAAGCTGCTAGCCGGGAATTCTCTGCCTGGTTCTACCCGCTGCCCGGAACGCTACGCAGGGCAAAAGCGGTTCTCGTCCTCCGTGCTTGCTTTTTCTCAGAAAGAGCCGTGGTGTGCGTTTTCGCCGGAAAACGCGTTTTCGGCCGAAAACGTGTACGTTTGCACTTCCCCGCCACAGGGAAGCTGCTAGCCGGGAATTCTCTGCCTGGTTCTACCCGCTGCCCGGAACGCTACGCAGGGCAAAAGCGGTTCTCGTCCTCCGTGCTTGCTTTTTCTCAGAAAGAGCCGTGGTGTGCGTTTTCGCCGGAAAACGCGTTTTCGGCCGAAAACGTGTACGTTTGCACTTCCCCGCCACAGGGAAGCTGCTAGCCGGGAATTCTCTGCCTGGTTCTACCCGCTGCCCGGAACGCTACGCAGGGCAAAAGCGGTTCTCGTCCTCCGTGCTTGCTTTTTCTCAGAAAGAGCCGTGGTGTGCGTTTTCGCCGGAAAACGCGTTTTCGGCCGAAAACGTGTACGTTTGCACTTCCCCGCCACAGGGAAGCTGCTAGCCGGGAATTCTCTGCCTGGTTCTACCCGCTGCCCGGAACGCTACGCAGGGCAAAAGCGGTTCTCGTCCTCCGTGCTTGCTTTTTCTCAGAAAGAGCCGTGGTGTGCGTTTTCGCCGGAAAACGCGTTTTCGGCCGAAAACGTGTACGTTTGCACTTCCCCGCCACAGGGAAGCTGCTAGCCGGGAATTCTCTGCCTGGTTCTACCCGCTGCCCGGAACGCTACGCAGGGCAAAAGCGGTTCTCGTCCTCCGTGCTTGCTTTTTCTCAGAAAGAGCCGTGGTGTGCGTTTTCGCCGGAAAACGCGTTTTCGGCCGAAAACGTGTACGTTTGCACTTCCCCGCCACAGGGAAGCTGCTAGCCGGGAATTCTCTGCCTGGTTCTACCCGCTGCCCGGAACGCTACGCAGGGCAAAAGCGGTTCTCGTCCTCCGTGCTTGCTTTTTCTCAGAAAGAGCCGTGGTGTGCGTTTTCGCCGGAAAACGCGTTTTCGGCCGAAAACGTGTACGTTTGCACTTCCCCGCCACAGGGAAGCTGCTAGCCGGGAATTCTCTGCCTGGTTCTACCCGCTGCCCGGAACGCTACGCAGGGCAAAAGCGGTTCTCGTCCTCCGTGCTTGCTTTTTCTCAGAAAGAGCCGTGGTGTGCGTTTTCGCCGGAAAACGCGTTTTCGGCCGAAAACGTGTACGTTTGCACTTCCCCGCCACAGGGAAGCTGCTAGCCGGGAATTCTCTGCCTGGTTCTACCCGCTGCCCGGAACGCTACGCAGGGCAAAAGCGGTTCTCGTCCTCCGTGCTTGCTTTTTCTCAGAAAGAGCCGTGGTGTGCGTTTTCGCCGGAAAACGCGTTTTCGGCCGAAAACGTGTACGTTTGCACTTCCCCGCCACAGGGAAGCTGCTAGCCGGGAATTCTCTGCCTGGTTCTACCCGCTGCCCGGAACGCTACGCAGGGCAAAAGCGGTTCTCGTCCTCCGTGCTTGCTTTTTCTCAGAAAGAGCCGTGGTGTGCGTTTTCGCCGGAAAACGCGTTTTCGGCCGAAAACGTGTACGTTTGCACTTCCCCGCCACAGGGAAGCTGCTAGCCGGGAATTCTCTGCCTGGTTCTACCCGCTGCCCGGAACGCTACGCAGGGCAAAAGCGGTTCTCGTCCTCCGTGCTTGCTTTTTCTCAGAAAGAGCCGTGGTGTGCGTTTTCGCCGGAAAACGCGTTTTCGGCCGAAAACGTGTACGTTTGCACTTCCCCGCCACAGGGAAGCTGCTAGCCGGGAATTCTCTGCCTGGTTCTACCCGCTGCCCGGAACGCTACGCAGGGCAAAAGCGGTTCTCGTCCTCCGTGCTTGCTTTTTCTCAGAAAGAGCCGTGGTGTGCGTTTTCGCCGGAAAACGCGTTTTCGGCCGAAAACGTGTACGTTTGCACTTCCCCGCCACAGGGAAGCTGCTAGCCGGGAATTCTCTGCCTGCCTGGTTCTACCCGCTGCCCGGAACGCTACGCAGGGCAAAAGCGGTTCTCGTCCTCCGTGCTTGCTTTTTCTCAGAAAGAGCCGTGGTGTGCGTTTTCGCCGGAAAACGCGTTTTCGGCCGAAAACGTGTACGTTTGCACTTCCCCGCCACAGGGAAGCTGCTAGCCGGGAATTGCCTGGTTCTACCCGCTGCCCGGAACGCTACGCAGGGCAAAAGCGGTTCTCGTCCTCCGTGCTTGCTTTTTCTCAGAAAGAGCCGTGGTGTGCGTTTTCGCCGGAAAACGCGTTTTCGGCCGAAAACGTGTACGTTTGCACTTCCCCGCCACAGGGAAGCTGCTAGCCGGGAATTCTCTGCCTGGTTCTACCCGCTGCCCGGAACGCTACGCAGGGCAAAAGCGGTTCTCGTCCTCCGTGCTTGCTTTTTCTCAGAAAGAGCCGTGGTGTGCGTTTTCGCCGGAAAACGCGTTTTCGGCCGAAAACGTGTACGTTTGCACTTCCCCGCCACAGGGAAGCTGCTAGCCGGGAATTCTCTGCCTGGTTCTACCCGCTGCCCGGAACGCTACGCAGGGCAAAAGCGGTTCTCGTCCTCCGTGCTTGCTTTTTCTCAGAAAGAGCCGTGGTGTGCGTTTTCGCCGGAAAACGCGTTTTCGGCCGAAAACGTGTACGTTTGCACTTCCCCGCCACAGGGAAGCTGCTAGCCGGGAATTCTCTGCCTGGTTCTACCCGCTGCCCGGAACGCTACGCAGGGCAAAAGCGGTTCTCGTCCTCCGTGCTTGCTTTTTCTCAGAAAGAGCCGTGGTGTGCGTTTTCGCCGGAAAACGCGTTTTCGGCCGAAAACGTGTACGTTTGCACTTCCCCGCCACAGGGAAGCTGCTAGCCGGGAATTCTCTGCCTGGTTCTACCCGCTGCCCGGAACGCTACGCAGGGCAAAAGCGGTTCTCGTCCTCCGTGCTTGCTTTTTCTCAGAAAGAGCCGTGGTGTGCGTTTTCGCCGGAAAACGCGTTTTCGGCCGAAAACGTGTACGTTTGCACTTCCCCGCCACAGGGAAGCTGCTAGCCGGGAATTCTCTGCCTGGTTCTACCCGCTGCCCGGAACGCTACGCAGGGCAAAAGCGGTTCTCGTCCTCCGTGCTTGCTTTTTCTCAGAAAGAGCCGTGGTGTGCGTTTTCGCCGGAAAACGCGTTTTCGGCCGAAAACGTGTACGTTTGCACTTCCCCGCCACAGGGAAGCTGCTAGCCGGGAATTCTCTGCCTGGTTCTACCCGCTGCCCGGAACGCTACGCAGGGCAAAAGCGGTTCTCGTCCTCCGTGCTTGCTTTTTCTCAGAAAGAGCCGTGGTGTGCGTTTTCGCCGGAAAACGCGTTTTCGGCCGAAAACGTGTACGTTTGCACTTCCCCGCCACAGGGAAGCTGCTAGCCGGGAATTCTCTGCCTGGTTCTACCCGCTGCCCGGAACGCTACGCAGGGCAAAAGCGGTTCTCGTCCTCCGTGCTTGCTTTTTCTCAGAAAGAGCCGTGGTGTGCGTTTTCGCCGGAAAACGCGTTTTCGGCCGAAAACGTGTACGTTTGCACTTCCCCGCCACAGGGAAGCTGCTAGCCGGGAATTCTCTGCCTGGTTCTACCCGCTGCCCGGAACGCTACGCAGGGCAAAAGCGGTTCTCGTCCTCCGTGCTTGCTTTTTCTCAGAAAGAGCCGTGGTGTGCGTTTTCGCCGGAAAACGCGTTTTCGGCCGAAAACGTGTACGTTTGCACTTCCCCGCCACAGGGAAGCTGCTAGCCGGGAATTCTCTGCCTGGTTCTACCCGCTGCCCGGAACGCTACGCAGGGCAAAAGCGGTTCTCGTCCTCCGTGCTTGCTTTTTCTCAGAAAGAGCCGTGGTGTGCGTTTTCGCCGGAAAACGCGTTTTCGGCCGAAAACGTGTACGTTTGCACTTCCCCGCCACAGGGAAGCTGCTAGCCGGGAATTCTCTGCCTGGTTCTACCCGCTGCCCGGAACGCTACGCAGGGCAAAAGCGGTTCTCGTCCTCCGTGCTTGCTTTTTCTCAGAAAGAGCCGTGGTGTGCGTTTTCGCCGGAAAACGCGTTTTCGGCCGAAAACGTGTACGTTTGCACTTCCCCGCCACAGGGAAGCTGCTAGCCGGGAATTCTCTGCCTGGTTCTACCCGCTGCCCGGAACGCTACGCAGGGCAAAAGCGGTTCTCGTCCTCCGTGCTTGCTTTTTCTCAGAAAGAGCCGTGGTGTGCGTTTTCGCCGGAAAACGCGTTTTCGGCCGAAAACGTGTACGTTTGCACTTCCCCGCCACAGGGAAGCTGCTAGCCGGGAATTCTCTGCCTGGTTCTACCCGCTGCCCGGAACGCTACGCAGGGCAAAAGCGGTTCTCGTCCTCCGTGCTTGCTTTTTCTCAGAAAGAGCCGTGGTGTGCGTTTTCGCCGGAAAACGCGTTTTCGGCCGAAAACGTGTACGTTTGCACTTCCCCGCCACAGGGAAGCTGCTAGCCGGGAATTCTCTGCCTGGTTCTACCCGCTGCCCGGAACGCTACGCAGGGCAAAAGCGGTTCTCGTCCTCCGTGCTTGCTTTTTCTCAGAAAGAGCCCTGGTGTGCGTTTTGGCCGGAAAACGCGTTTTCGGCCGAAAACGTGTACGTTTGCACTTCCCCGCCACAGGGAAGCTGCTAGCCGGGAATTCTCTGCCTGGTTCTACCCGCTGCCCGGAACGCTACGCAGGGCAAAAGCGGTTCTCGTCCTCCGTGCTTGCTTTTTCTCAGAAAGAGCCGTGGTGTGCGTTTTCGCCGGAAAACGCGTTTTCGGCCGAAAACGTGTACGTTTGCACTTCCCCGCCACAGGGAAGCTGCTAGCCGGGAATTCTCTGCCTGGTTCTACCCGCTGCCCGGAACGCTACGCAGGGCAAAAGCGGTTCTCGTCCTCCGTGCTTGCTTTTTCTCAGAAAGAGCCGTGGTGTGCGTTTTCGCCGGAAAACGCGTTTTCGGCCGAAAACGTGTACGTTTGCACTTCCCCGCCACAGGGAAGCTGCTAGCCGGGAATTCTCTGCCTGGTTCTACCCGCTGCCCGGAACGCTACGCAGGGCAAAAGCGGTTCTCGTCCTCCGTGCTTGCTTTTTCTCAGAAAGAGCCGTGGTGTGCGTTTTCGCCGGAAAACGCGTTTTCGGCCGAAAACGTGTACGTTTGCACTTCCCCGCCACAGGGAAGCTGCTAGCCGGGAATTCTCTGCCTGGTTCTACCCGCTGCCCGGAACGCTACGCAGGGCAAAAGCGGTTCTCGTCCTCCGTGCTTGCTTTTTCTCAGAAAGAGCCGTGGTGTGCGTTTTCGCCGGAAAACGCGTTTTCGGCCGAAAACGTGTACGTTTGCACTTCCCCGCCACAGGGAAGCTGCTAGCCGGGAATTCTCTGCCTGGTTCTACCCGCTGCCCGGAACGCTACGCAGGGCAAAAGCGGTTCTCGTCCTCCGTGCTTGCTTTTTCTCAGAAAGAGCCGTGGTGTGCGTTTTCGCCGGAAAACGCGTTTTCGGCCGAAAACGTGTACGTTTGCACTTCCCCGCCACAGGGAAGCTGCTAGCCGGGAATTCTCTGCCTGGTTCTACCCGCTGCCCGGAACGCTACGCAGGGCAAAAGCGGTTCTCGTCCTCCGTGCTTGCTTTTTCTCAGAAAGAGCCGTGGTGTGCGTTTTCGCCGGAAAACGCGTTTTCGGCCGAAAACGTGTACGTTTGCACTTCCCCGCCACAGGGAAGCTGCTAGCCGGGAATTCTCTGCCTGGTTCTACCCGCTGCCCGGAACGCTACGCAGGGCAAAAGCGGTTCTCGTCCTCCGTGCTTGCTTTTTCTCAGAAAGAGCCGTGGTGTGCGTTTTCGCCGGAAAACGCGTTTTCGGCCGAAAACGTGTACGTTTGCACTTCCCCGCCACAGGGAAGCTGCTAGCCGGGAATTCTCTGCCTGGTTCTACCCGCTGCCCGGAACGCTACGCAGGGCAAAAGCGGTTCTCGTCCTCCGTGCTTGCTTTTTCTCAGAAAGAGCCGTGGTGTGCGTTTTCGCCGGAAAACGCGTTTTCGGCCGAAAACGTGTACGTTTGCACTTCCCCGCCACAGGGAAGCTGCTAGCCGGGAATTCTCTGCCTGGTTCTACCCGCTGCCCGGAACGCTACGCAGGGCAAAAGCGGTTCTCGTCCTCCGTGCTTGCTTTTTCTCAGAAAGAGCCGTGGTGTGCGTTTTCGCCGGAAAACGCGTTTTCGGCCGAAAACGTGTACGTTTGCACTTCCCCGCCACAGGGAAGCTGCTAGCCGGGAATTCTCTGCCTGGTTCTACCCGCTGCCCGGAACGCTACGCAGGGCAAAAGCGGTTCTCGTCCTCCGTGCTTGCTTTTTCTCAGAAAGAGCCGTGGTGTGCGTTTTCGCCGGAAAACGCGTTTTCGGCCGAAAACGTGTACGTTTGCACTTCCCCGCCACAGGGAAGCTGCTAGCCGGGAATTCTCTGCCTGGTTCTACCCGCTGCCCGGAACGCTACGCAGGGCAAAAGCGGTTCTCGTCCTCCGTGCTTGCTTTTTCTCAGAAAGAGCCGTGGTGTGCGTTTTCGCCGGAAAACGCGTTTTCGGCCGAAAACGTGTACGTTTGCACTTCCCCGCCACAGGGAAGCTGCTAGCCGGGAATTCTCTGCCTGGTTCTACCCGCTGCCCGGAACGCTACGCAGGGCAAAAGCGGTTCTCGTCCTCCGTGCTTGCTTTTTCTCAGAAAGAGCCGTGGTGTGCGTTTTCGCCGGAAAACGCGTTTTCGGCCGAAAACGTGTACGTTTGCACTTCCCCGCCACAGGGAAGCTGCTAGCCGGGAATTCTCTGCCTGGTTCTACCCGCTGCCCGGAACGCTACGCAGGGCAAAAGCGGTTCTCGTCCTCCGTGCTTGCTTTTTCTCAGAAAGAGCCGTGGTGTGCGTTTTCGCCGGAAAACGCGTTTTCGGCCGAAAACGTGTACGTTTGCACTTCCCCGCCACAGGGAAGCTGCTAGCCGGGAATTCTCTGCCTGGTTCTACCCGCTGCCCGGAACGCTACGCAGGGCAAAAGCGGTTCTCGTCCTCCGTGCTTGCTTTTTCTCAGAAAGAGCCGTGGTGTGCGTTTTCGCCGGAAAACGCGTTTTCGGCCGAAAACGTGTACGTTTGCACTTCCCCGCCACAGGGAAGCTGCTAGCCGGGAATTCTCTGCCTGGTTCTACCCGCTGCCCGGAACGCTACGCAGGGCAAAAGCGGTTCTCGTCCTCCGTGCTTGCTTTTTCTCAGAAAGAGCCGTGGTGTGCGTTTTCGCCGGAAAACGCGTTTTCGGCCGAAAACGTGTACGTTTGCACTTCCCCGCCACAGGGAAGCTGCTAGCCGGGAATTCTCTGCCTGGTTCTACCCGCTGCCCGGAACGCTACGCAGGGCAAAAGCGGTTCTCGTCCTCCGTGCTTGCTTTTTCTCAGAAAGAGCCGTGGTGTGCGTTTTCGCCGGAAAACGCGTTTTCGGCCGAAAACGTGTACGTTTGCACTTCCCCGCCACAGGGAAGCTGCTAGCCGGGAATTCTCTGCCTGGTTCTACCCGCTGCCCGGAACGCTACGCAGGGCAAAAGCGGTTCTCGTCCTCCGTGCTTGCTTTTTCTCAGAAAGAGCCGTGGTGTGCGTTTTCGCCGGAAAACGCGTTTTCGGCCGAAAACGTGTACGTTTGCACTTCCCCGCCACAGGGAAGCTGCTAGCCGGGAATTCTCTGCCTGGTTCTACCCGCTGCCCGGAACGCTACGCAGGGCAAAAGCGGTTCTCGTCCTCCGTGCTTGCTTTTTCTCAGAAAGAGCCGTGGTGTGCGTTTTCGCCGGAAAACGCGTTTTCGGCCGAAAACGTGTACGTTTGCACTTCCCCGCCACAGGGAAGCTGCTAGCCGGGAATTCTCTGCCTGGTTCTACCCGCTGCCCGGAACGCTACGCAGGGCAAAAGCGGTTCTCGTCCTCCGTGCTTGCTTTTTCTCAGAAAGAGCCGTGGTGTGCGTTTTCGCCGGAAAACGCGTTTTCGGCCGAAAACGTGTACGTTTGCACTTCCCCGCCACAGGGAAGCTGCTAGCCGGGAATTCTCTGCCTGGTTCTACCCGCTGCCCGGAACGCTACGCAGGGCAAAAGCGGTTCTCGTCCTCCGTGCTTGCTTTTTCTCAGAAAGAGCCGTGGTGTGCGTTTTCGCCGGAAAACGCGTTTTCGGCCGAAAACGTGTACGTTTGCACTTCCCCGCCACAGGGAAGCTGCTAGCCGGGAATTCTCTGCCTGGTTCTACCCGCTGCCCGGAACGCTACGCAGGGCAAAAGCGGTTCTCGTCCTCCGTGCTTGCTTTTTCTCAGAAAGAGCCGTGGTGTGCGTTTTCGCCGGAAAACGCGTTTTCGGCCGAAAACGTGTACGTTTGCACTTCCCCGCCACAGGGAAGCTGCTAGCCGGGAATTCTCTGCCTGGTTCTACCCGCTGCCCGGAACGCTACGCAGGGCAAAAGCGGTTCTCGTCCTCCGTGCTTGCTTTTTCTCAGAAAGAGCCGTGGTGTGCGTTTTCGCCGGAAAACGCGTTTTCGGCCGAAAACGTGTACGTTTGCACTTCCCCGCCACAGGGAAGCTGCTAGCCGGGAATTCTCTGCCTGGTTCTACCCGCTGCCCGGAACGCTACGCAGGGCAAAAGCGGTTCTCGTCCTCCGTGCTTGCTTTTTCTCAGAAAGAGCCGTGGTGTGCGTTTTCGCCGGAAAACGCGTTTTCGGCCGAAAACGTGTACGTTTGCACTTCCCCGCCACAGGGAAGCTGCTAGCCGGGAATTCTCTGCCTGGTTCTACCCGCTGCCCGGAACGCTACGCAGGGCAAAAGCGGTTCTCGTCCTCCGTGCTTGCTTTTTCTCAGAAAGAGCCCTGGTGTGCGTTTTGGCCGGAAAACGCGTTTTCGGCCGAAAACGTGTACGTTTGCACTTCCCCGCCACAGGGAAGCTGCTAGCCGGGAATTCTCTGCCTGGTTCTACCCGCTGCCCGGAACGCTACGCAGGGCAAAAGCGGTTCTCGTCCTCCGTGCTTGCTTTTTCTCAGAAAGAGCCGTGGTGTGCGTTTTCGCCGGAAAACGCGTTTTCGGCCGAAAACGTGTACGTTTGCACTTCCCCGCCACAGGGAAGCTGCTAGCCGGGAATTCTCTGCCTGGTTCTACCCGCTGCCCGGAACGCTACGCAGGGCAAAAGCGGTTCTCGTCCTCCGTGCTTGCTTTTTCTCAGAAAGAGCCGTGGTGTGCGTTTTCGCCGGAAAACGCGTTTTCGGCCGAAAACGTGTACGTTTGCACTTCCCCGCCACAGGGAAGCTGCTAGCCGGGAATTCTCTGCCTGGTTCTACCCGCTGCCCGGAACGCTACGCAGGGCAAAAGCGGTTCTCGTCCTCCGTGCTTGCTTTTTCTCAGAAAGAGCCGTGGTGTGCGTTTTCGCCGGAAAACGCGTTTTCGGCCGAAAACGTGTACGTTTGCACTTCCCCGCCACAGGGAAGCTGCTAGCCGGGAATTCTCTGCCTGGTTCTACCCGCTGCCCGGAACGCTACGCAGGGCAAAAGCGGTTCTCGTCCTCCGTGCTTGCTTTTTCTCAGAAAGAGCCGTGGTGTGCGTTTTCGCCGGAAAACGCGTTTTCGGCCGAAAACGTGTACGTTTGCACTTCCCCGCCACAGGGAAGCTGCTAGCCGGGAATTCTCTGCCTGGTTCTACCCGCTGCCCGGAACGCTACGCAGGGCAAAAGCGGTTCTCGTCCTCCGTGCTTGCTTTTTCTCAGAAAGAGCCGTGGTGTGCGTTTTCGCCGGAAAACGCGTTTTCGGCCGAAAACGTGTACGTTTGCACTTCCCCGCCACAGGGAAGCTGCTAGCCGGGAATTCTCTGCCTGGTTCTACCCGCTGCCCGGAACGCTACGCAGGGCAAAAGCGGTTCTCGTCCTCCGTGCTTGCTTTTTCTCAGAAAGAGCCGTGGTGTGCGTTTTCGCCGGAAAACGCGTTTTCGGCCGAAAACGTGTACGTTTGCACTTCCCCGCCACAGGGAAGCTGCTAGCCGGGAATTCTCTGCCTGGTTCTACCCGCTGCCCGGAACGCTACGCAGGGCAAAAGCGGTTCTCGTCCTCCGTGCTTGCTTTTTCTCAGAAAGAGCCGTGGTGTGCGTTTTCGCCGGAAAACGCGTTTTCGGCCGAAAACGTGTACGTTTGCACTTCCCCGCCACAGGGAAGCTGCTAGCCGGGAATTCTCTGCCTGGTTCTACCCGCTGCCCGGAACGCTACGCAGGGCAAAAGCGGTTCTCGTCCTCCGTGCTTGCTTTTTCTCAGAAAGAGCCGTGGTGTGCGTTTTCGCCGGAAAACGCGTTTTCGGCCGAAAACGTGTACGTTTGCACTTCCCCGCCACAGGGAAGCTGCTAGCCGGGAATTCTCTGCCTGGTTCTACCCGCTGCCCGGAACGCTACGCAGGGCAAAAGCGGTTCTCGTCCTCCGTGCTTGCTTTTTCTCAGAAAGAGCCGTGGTGTGCGTTTTCGCCGGAAAACGCGTTTTCGGCCGAAAACGTGTACGTTTGCACTTCCCCGCCACAGGGAAGCTGCTAGCCGGGAATTCTCTGCCTGGTTCTACCCGCTGCCCGGAACGCTACGCAGGGCAAAAGCGGTTCTCGTCCTCCGTGCTTGCTTTTTCTCAGAAAGAGCCGTGGTGTGCGTTTTCGCCGGAAAACGCGTTTTCGGCCGAAAACGTGTACGTTTGCACTTCCCCGCCACAGGGAAGCTGCTAGCCGGGAATTCTCTGCC
>NW_027437946.1:0-63578 GCF_965140245.1 Athene noctua | reverse complement strand
GCTTGCTTTTTCTCAGAAAGAGCCGTGGTGTGCGATTTCGCCGGAAAACGCGTTTTCGGCCGAAAACGTGTACGTTTGCACTTCCCCGCCACAGGGAAGCTGCTAGCCGGGAATTCTCTGCCTGGTTCTACCCGCTGCCCGGAACGCTACGCAGGGCAAAAGCGGTTCTCGTCCTCCGTGCTTGCTTTTTCTCAGAAAGAGCCGTGGTGTGCGTTTTCGCCGGAAAACGCGTTTTCGGCCGAAAACGTGTACGTTTGCACTTCCCCGCCACAGGGAAGCTGCTAGCCGGGAATTCTCTGCCTGGTTCTACCCGCTGCCCGGAACGCTACGCCGGGCAAAAGAGGTTCTCGTCCTCCGTGCTTGCTTTTTCTCAGAAAGAGCCGTGGTGTGCGATTTCGCCGGAAAACGCGTTTTCGGCCGAAAACGTGTACGTTTGCACTTCCCCGCCACAGGGAAGCTGCTAGCCGGGAATTCTCTGCCTGGTTCTACCCGCTGCCCGGAACGCTACGCAGGGCAAAAGCGGTTCTCGTCCTCCGTGCTTGCTTTTTCTCAGAAAGAGCCGTGGTGTGCGTTTTCGCCGGAAAACGCGTTTTCGGCCGAAAACGTGTACGTTTGCACTTCCCCGCCACAGGGAAGCTGCTAGCCGGGAATTCTCTGCCTGGTTCTACCCGCTGCCCGGAACGCTACGCAGGGCAAAAGCGGTTCTCGTCCTCCGTGCTTACTTTTTCTCAGAAAGAGCCGTGGTGTGCCTTTTCGCCGGAAAACGCGTTTTCGGCCGAAAACGTGTACGTTTGCACTTCCCCGCCACAGGGAAGCTGCTAGCCGGGAATTCTCTGCCTGGTTCTACCCGCTGCCCGGAACGCTACGCAGGGCAAAAGCGGTTCTCGTCCTCCGTGCTTGCTTTTTCTCAGAAAGAGCCGTGGTGTGCGATTTCGCCGGAAAACGCGTTTTCGGCCGAAAACGTGTACGTTTGCACTTCCCCGCCACAGGGAAGCTGCTAGCCGGGAATTCTCTGCCTGGTTCTACCCGCTGCCCGGAACGCTACGCAGGGCAAAAGCGGTTCTCGTCCTCCGTGCTTGCTTTTTCTCAGAAAGAGCCGTGGTGTGCGTTTTCGCCGGAAAACGCGTTTTCGGCCGAAAACGTGTACGTTTGCACTTCCCCGCCACAGGGAAGCTGCTAGCCGGGAATTCTCTGCCTGGTTCTACCCGCTGCCCGGAACGCTACGCAGGGCAAAAGCGGTTCTCGTCCTCCATGCTTGCTTTTTCTCAGAAAGAGCCGTGGTGTGCGTTTTCGCCGGAAAACGCGTTTTCGGCCGAAAACGTGTACGTTTGCACTTCCCCGCCACAGGGAAGCTGCTAGCCGGGAATTCTCTGCCTGGTTCTACCCGCTGCCCGGAACGTTACGCCGGGCATAAGAGGTTCTCGTCCTCCGTGCTTGCTTTTTCTCAGAAAGAGCCGTGGTGTGCGATTTCGCCGGAAAACGCGTTTTCGGCCGAAAACGTGTACGTTTGCACTTCCCCGCCACAGGGAAGCTGCTAGCCGGGAATTCTCTGCCTGGTTCTACCCGCTGCCCGGAACGCTACGCAGGGCAAAAGCGGTTCTCGTCCTCCGTGCTTGCTTTTTCTCAGAAAGAGCCGTGGTGTGCGTTTTCGCCGGAAAACGCGTTTTCGGCCGAAAACGTGTACGTTTGCACTTCCCCGCCACAGGGAAGCTGCTAGCCGGGAATTCTCTGCCTGGTTCTACCCGCTGCCCGGAACGCTACGCAGGGCAAAAGCGGTTCTCGTCCTCCGTGCTTGCTTTTTCTCAGAAAGAGCCGTGGTGTGCGTTTTCGCCGGAAAACGCGTTTTCGGCCGAAAACGTGTACGTTTGCACTTCCCCGCCACAGGGAAGCTGCTAGCCGGGAATTCTCTGCCTGGTTCTACCCGCTGCCCGGAACGCTACGCCGGGCAAAAGAGGTTCTCGTCCTCCGTGCTTGCTTTTTCTCAGAAAGAGCCGTGGTGTGCGATTTCGCCGGAAAACGCGTTTTCGGCCGAAAACGTGTACGTTTGCACTTCCCCGCCACAGGGAAGCTGCTAGCCGGGAATTCTCTGCCTGGTTCTACCCGCTGCCCGGAACGCTACGCAGGGCAAAAGCGGTTCTCGTCCTCCGTGCTTGCTTTTTCTCAGAAAGAGCCGTGGTGTGCGATTTCGCCGGAAAACGCGTTTTCGGCCGAAAACGTGTACGTTTGCACTTCCCCGCCACAGGGAAGCTGCTAGCCGGGAATTCTCTGCCTGGTTCTACCCGCTGCCCGGAACGCTACGCAGGGCAAAAGCGGTTCTCGTCCTCCGTGCTTGCTTTTTCTCAGAAAGAGCCGTGGTGTGCGATTTCGCCGGAAAACGCGTTTTCGGCCGAAAACGTGTACGTTTGCACTTCCCCGCCACAGGGAAGCTGCTAGCCGGGAATTCTCTGCCTGGTTCTACCCGCTGCACGGAACGCTACGCAGGGCAAAAGCGGTTCTCGTCCTCCGTGCTTGCTTTTTCTCAGAAAGAGCCGTGGTGTGCGTTTTCGCCGGAAAACGCGTTTTCGGCCGAAAACGTGTACGTTTGCACTTCCCCGCCACAGGGAAGCTGCTAGCCGGGAATTCTCTGCCTGGTTCTACCCGCTGCCCGGAACGCTACGCAGGGCAAAAGCGGTTCTCGTCCTCCGTGCTTGCTTTTTCTCAGAAAGAGCCGTGGTGTGCGTTTTCGCCGGAAAACGCGTTTTCGGCCGAAAACGTGTACGTTTGCACTTCCCCGCCACAGGGAAGCTGCTAGCCGGGAATTCTCTGCCTGGTTCTACCCGCTGCCCGGAACGCTACGCAGGGCAAAAGCGGTTCTCGTCCTCCGTGCTTGCTTTTTCTCAGAAAGAGCCGTGGTGTGCCTTTTCGCCGGAAAACGCGTTTTCGGCCGAAAACGTGTACGTTTGCACTTCCCCGCCACAGGGAAGCTGCTAGCCGGGAATTCTCTGCCTGGTTCTACCCGCTGCCCGGAACGCTACGCAGGGCAAAAGCGGTTCTCGTCCTCCGTGCTTGCTTTTTCTCAGAAAGAGCCGTGGTGTGCGTTTTCGCCGGAAAACGCGTTTTCGGCCGAAAACGTGTACGTTTGCACTTCCCCGCCACAGGGAAGCTGGTAGCCGGGAATTCTCTGCCTGGTTCTACCCGCTGCCCGGAACGCTACGCAGGGCAAAAGCGGTTCTCGTCCTCCGTGCTTGCTTTTTCTCAGAAAGAGCCGTGGTGTGCGATTTCGCCGGAAAACGCGTTTTCGGCCGAAAACGTGTACGTTTGCACTTCCCCGCCACAGGGAAGCTGCTAGCCGGGAATTCTCTGCCTGGTTCTACCCGCTGCCCGGAACGCTACGCAGGGCAAAAGCGGTTCTCGTCCTCCGTGCTTGCTTTTTCTCAGAAAGAGCCGTGGTGTGCGATTTCGCCGGAAAACGCGTTTTCGGCCGAAAACGTGTACGTTTGCACTTCCCCGCCACAGGGAAGCTGCTAGCCGGGAATTCTCTGCCTGGTTCTACCCGCTGCCCGGAACGCTACGCAGGGCAAAAGCGGTTCTCGTCCTCCGTGCTTGCTTTTTCTCAGAAAGAGCCGTGGTGTGCGTTTTCGCCGGAAAACGCGTTTTCGGCCGAAAACGTGTACGTTTGCACTTCCCCGCCACAGGGAAGCTGGTAGCCGGGAATTCTCTGCCTGGTTCTACCCGCTGCCCGGAACGCTACGCAGGGCAAAAGCGGTTCTCGTCCTCCGTGCTTGCTTTTTCTCAGAAAGAGCCGTGGTGTGCGTTTTCGCCGGAAAACGCGTTTTCGGCCGAAAACGTGTACGTTTGCACTTCCCCGCCACAGGGAAGCTGCTAGCCGGGAATTCTCTGCCTGGTTCTACCCGCTGCCCGGAACGTTACGCCGGGCAAAAGAGGTTCTCGTCCTCCGTGCTTGCTTTTTCTCAGAAAGAGCCGTGGTGTGCGATTTCGCCGGAAAACGCGTTTTCGGCCGAAAACGTGTACGTTTGCACTTCCCCGCCACAGGGAAGCTGCTAGCCGGGAATTCTCTGCCTGGTTCTACCCGCTGCCCGGAACGCTACGCAGGGCAAAAGCGGTTCTCGTCCTCCGTGCTTGCTTTTTCTCAGAAAGAGCCGTGGTGTGCGTTTTCGCCGGAAAACGCGTTTTCGGCCGAAAACGTGTACGTTTGCACTTCCCCGCCACAGGGAAGCTGCTAGCCGGGAATTCTCTGCCTGGTTCTACCCGCTGCCCGGAACGCTACGCCGGGCAAAAGAGGTTCTCGTCCTCCGTGCTTGCTTTTTCTCAGAAAGAGCCGTGGTGTGCGATTTCGCCGGAAAACGCGTTTTCGGCCGAAAACGTGTACGTTTGCACTTCCCCGCCACAGGGAAGCTGCTAGCCGGGAATTCTCTGCCTGGTTCTACCCGCTGCCCGGAACGCTACGCAGGGCAAAAGCGGTTCTCGTCCTCCGTGCTTGCTTTTTCTCAGAAAGAGCCGTGGTGTGCGTTTTCGCCGGAAAACGCGTTTTCGGCCGAAAACGTGTACGTTTGCACTTCCCCGCCACAGGGAAGCTGCTAGCCGGGAATTCTCTGCCTGGTTCTACCCGCTGCCCGGAACGCTACGCAGGGCAAAAGCGGTTCTCGTCCTCCGTGCTTGCTTTTTCTCAGAAAGAGCCGTGGTGTGCCTTTTCGCCGGAAAACGCGTTTTCGGCCGAAAACGTGTACGTTTGCACTTCCCCGCCACAGGGAAGCTGCTAGCCGGGAATTCTCTGCCTGGTTCTACCCGCTGCCCGGAACGCTACGCAGGGCAAAAGCGGTTCTCGTCCTCCGTGCTTGCTTTTTCTCAGAAAGAGCCGTGGTGTGCGATTTCGCCGGAAAACGCGTTTTCGGCCGAAAACGTGTACGTTTGCACTTCCCCGCCACAGGGAAGCTGCTAGCCGGGAATTCTCTGCCTGGTTCTACCCGCTGCCCGGAACGCTACGCAGGGCAAAAGCGGTTCTCGTCCTCCGTGCTTGCTTTTTCTCAGAAAGAGCCGTGGTGTGCGTTTTCGCCGGAAAACGCGTTTTCGGCCGAAAACGTGTACGTTTGCACTTCCCCGCCACAGGGAAGCTGCTAGCCGGGAATTCTCTGCCTGGTTCTACCCGCTGCCCGGAACGCTACGCAGGGCAAAAGCGGTTCTCGTCCTCCATGCTTGCTTTTTCTCAGAAAGAGCCGTGGTGTGCGTTTTCGCCGGAAAACGCGTTTTCGGCCGAAAACGTGTACGTTTGCACTTCCCCGCCACAGGGAAGCTGCTAGCCGGGAATTCTCTGCCTGGTTCTACCCGCTGCCCGGAACGTTACGCCGGGCATAAGAGGTTCTCGTCCTCCGTGCTTGCTTTTTCTCAGAAAGAGCCGTGGTGTGCGATTTCGCCGGAAAACGCGTTTTCGGCCGAAAACGTGTACGTTTGCACTTCCCCGCCACAGGGAAGCTGCTAGCCGGGAATTCTCTGCCTGGTTCTACCCGCTGCCCGGAACGCTACGCAGG
The DNA here is from genome assembly GCF_965140245.1 of Athene noctua. Lineage (NCBI taxonomy): Eukaryota > Metazoa > Chordata > Aves > Strigiformes > Strigidae > Athene > Athene noctua. The sequence goes on along the minus strand of NW_027437946.1, from coordinate 58,053 downwards.
GCAAAAGCGGTTCTCGTCCTCCGTGCTTGCTTTTTCTCAGAAAGAGCCGTGGTGTGCGTTTTCGCCGGAAAACGCGTTTTCGGCCGAAAACGTGTACGTTTGCACTTCCCCGCCACAGGGAAGCTGCTAGCCGGGAATTCTCTGCCTGGTTCTACCCGCTGCCCGGAACGCTACGCAGGGCAAAAGCGGTTCTCGTCCTCCGTGCTTGCTTTTTCTCAGAAAGAGCCGTGGTGTGCGTTTTCGCCGGAAAACGCGTTTTCGGCCGAAAACGTGTACGTTTGCACTTCCCCGCCACAGGGAAGCTGCTAGCCGGGAATTCTCTGCCTGGTTCTACCCGCTGCCCGGAACGCTACGCCGGGCAAAAGAGGTTCTCGTCCTCCGTGCTTGCTTTTTCTCAGAAAGAGCCGTGGTGTGCGATTTCGCCGGAAAACGCGTTTTCGGCCGAAAACGTGTACGTTTGCACTTCCCCGCCACAGGGAAGCTGCTAGCCGGGAATTCTCTGCCTGGTTCTACCCGCTGCCCGGAACGCTACGCAGGGCAAAAGCGGTTCTCGTCCTCCGTGCTTGCTTTTTCTCAGAAAGAGCCGTGGTGTGCGATTTCGCCGGAAAACGCGTTTTCGGCCGAAAACGTGTACGTTTGCACTTCCCCGCCACAGGGAAGCTGCTAGCCGGGAATTCTCTGCCTGGTTCTACCCGCTGCCCGGAACGCTACGCAGGGCAAAAGCGGTTCTCGTCCTCCGTGCTTGCTTTTTCTCAGAAAGAGCCGTGGTGTGCGATTTCGCCGGAAAACGCGTTTTCGGCCGAAAACGTGTACGTTTGCACTTCCCCGCCACAGGGAAGCTGCTAGCCGGGAATTCTCTGCCTGGTTCTACCCGCTGCACGGAACGCTACGCAGGGCAAAAGCGGTTCTCGTCCTCCGTGCTTGCTTTTTCTCAGAAAGAGCCGTGGTGTGCGTTTTCGCCGGAAAACGCGTTTTCGGCCGAAAACGTGTACGTTTGCACTTCCCCGCCACAGGGAAGCTGCTAGCCGGGAATTCTCTGCCTGGTTCTACCCGCTGCCCGGAACGCTACGCAGGGCAAAAGCGGTTCTCGTCCTCCGTGCTTGCTTTTTCTCAGAAAGAGCCGTGGTGTGCGTTTTCGCCGGAAAACGCGTTTTCGGCCGAAAACGTGTACGTTTGCACTTCCCCGCCACAGGGAAGCTGCTAGCCGGGAATTCTCTGCCTGGTTCTACCCGCTGCCCGGAACGCTACGCAGGGCAAAAGCGGTTCTCGTCCTCCGTGCTTGCTTTTTCTCAGAAAGAGCCGTGGTGTGCCTTTTCGCCGGAAAACGCGTTTTCGGCCGAAAACGTGTACGTTTGCACTTCCCCGCCACAGGGAAGCTGCTAGCCGGGAATTCTCTGCCTGGTTCTACCCGCTGCCCGGAACGCTACGCAGGGCAAAAGCGGTTCTCGTCCTCCGTGCTTGCTTTTTCTCAGAAAGAGCCGTGGTGTGCGTTTTCGCCGGAAAACGCGTTTTCGGCCGAAAACGTGTACGTTTGCACTTCCCCGCCACAGGGAAGCTGCTAGCCGGGAATTCTCTGCCTGGTTCTACCCGCTGCCCGGAACGCTACGCAGGGCAAAAGCGGTTCTCGTCCTCCGTGCTTGCTTTTTCTCAGAAAGAGCCGTGGTGTGCGATTTCGCCGGAAAACGCGTTTTCGGCCGAAAACGTGTACGTTTGCACTTCCCCGCCACAGGGAAGCTGCTAGCCGGGAATTCTCTGCCTGGTTCTACCCGCTGCCCGGAACGCTACGCAGGGCAAAAGCGGTTCTCGTCCTCCGTGCTTGCTTTTTCTCAGAAAGAGCCGTGGTGTGCGATTTCGCCGGAAAACGCGTTTTCGGCCGAAAACGTGTACGTTTGCACTTCCCCGCCACAGGGAAGCTGCTAGCCGGGAATTCTCTGCCTGGTTCTACCCGCTGCCCGGAACGCTACGCAGGGCAAAAGCGGTTCTCGTCCTCCGTGCTTGCTTTTTCTCAGAAAGAGCCGTGGTGTGCGATTTCGCCGGAAAACGCGTTTTCGGCCGAAAACGTGTACGTTTGCACTTCCCCGCCACAGGGAAGCTGCTAGCCGGGAATTCTCTGCCTGGTTCTACCCGCTGCCCGGAACGCTACGCAGGGCAAAAGCGGTTCTCGTCCTCCGTGCTTGCTTTTTCTCAGAAAGAGCCGTGGTGTGCGTTTTCGCCGGAAAACGCGTTTTCGGCCGAAAACGTGTACGTTTGCACTTCCCCGCCACAGGGAAGCTGCTAGCCGGGAATTCTCTGCCTGGTTCTACCCGCTGCCCGGAACGCTACGCAGGGCAAAAGCGGTTCTCGTCCTCCGTGCTTGCTTTTTCTCAGAAAGAGCCGTGGTGTGCGTTTTCGCCGGAAAACGCGTTTTCGGCCGAAAACGTGTACGTTTGCACTTCCCCGCCACAGGGAAGCTGCTAGCCGGGAATTCTCTGCCTGGTTCTACCCGCTGCCCGGAACGCTACGCCGGGCAAAAGAGGTTCTCGTCCTCCGTGCTTGCTTTTTCTCAGAAAGAGCCGTGGTGTGTGTTTTCGCTGGAAAACGCGTTTTCGGCCGAAAACGTGTACGTTGCACTTCCCCGCCACAGGGAAGCTGCTAGCCGGGAATTCTCTGCCTGGTTCTACCCGCTGCCCGGAACGCTACGCAGGGCAAAAGCGGTTCTCGTCCTCCGTGCTTGCTTTTTCTCAGAAAGAGCCGTGGTGTGCGTTTTCGCCGGAAAACGCGTTTTCGGCCGAAAACGTGTACGTTTGCACTTCCCCGCCACAGGGAAGCTGCTAGCCGGGAATTCTCTGCCTGGTTCTACCCGCTGCCCGGAACGCTACGCAGGGCAAAAGGGGTTCTCGTCCTCCGTGCTTGCTTTTTCTCAGAAAGAGCCGTGGTGTGCGTTTTCGCCGGAAAACGCGTTTTCGGCCGAAAACGTGTACGTTTGCACTTCCCCGCCACAGGGAAGCTGCTAGCCGGGAATTCTCTGCCTGGTTCTACCCGCTGCCCGGAACGCTGCGCAGGGCAAAAGCGGTTCTCGTCCTCCGTGCTTCCTTTTTCTCAGAAAGAGCCGTGGTGTGCGATTTCGCCGGAAAACGCGTTTTCGGCCGAAAACGTGTACGTTTGCACTTCCCCGCCACAGGGAAGCTGCTAGCCGGGAATTCTCTGCCTGGTTCTACCCGCTGCCCGGAACGCTACGCCGGGCAAAAGCGGTTCTCGTCCTCCGTGCTTGCTTTTTCTCAGAAAGAGCCGTGGTGTGCGTTGTCGCCGGAAAACGCGTTTTCGGCCGAAAACGTGTACGTTTGCACTTCCCCGCCACAGGGAAGCTGCTAGCCGGGAATTCTCTGCCTGGTTCTACCCGCTGCCCGGAACGCTACGCAGGGCAAAAGCGGTTCTCGTCCTCCGTGCTTGCTTTTTCTCAGAAAGAGCCGTGGTGTGCGTTTTCGCCGGAAAACGCGTTTTCGGCCGAAAACGTGTACGTTTGCACTTCCCCGCCACAGGGAAGCTGCTAGCCGGGAATTCTCTGCCTGGTTCTACCCGCTGCCCGGAACGCTACGCAGGGCAAAAGCGGTTCTCGTCCTCCGTGCTTGCTTTTTCTCAGAAAGAGCCGTCGTGTGCGTTTTCGCCGGAAAACGCGTTTTCGGCCGAAAACGTGTACGTTTGCACTTCCCCGCCACAGGGAAGCTGCTAGCCGGGAATTCTCTGCCTGGTTCTACCCGCTGCCCGGAACGCTACGCAGGGCAAAAGCGGTTCTCGTCCTCCGTGCTTGCTTTTTCTCAGAAAGAGCCGTGGTGTGCGTTTTCGCCGGAAAACGCGTTTTCGGCCGAAAACGTGTACGTTTGCACTTCCCCGCCACAGGGAAGCTGCTAGCCGGGAATTCTCTGCCTGGTTCTACCCGCTGCCCGGAACGCTACGCCGGGCAAAAGAGGTTCTCGTCCTCCGTGCTTGCTTTTTCTCAGAAAGAGCCGTGGTGTGCGATTTCGCCGGAAAACGCGTTTTCGGCCGAAAACGTGTACGTTTGCACTTCCCCGCCACAGGGAAGCTGCTAGCCGGGAATTCTCTGCCTGGTTCTACCCGCTGCCCGGAACGCTACGCAGGGCAAAAGCGGTTCTCGTCCTCCGTGCTTGCTTTTCTCAGAAAGAGCCGTGGTGTGCGTTTTCGCCGGAAAACGCGTTTTCGGCCGAAAACGTGTACGTTTGCACTTCCCCGCCACAGGGAAGCTGCTAGCCGGGAATTCTCTGCCTGGTTCTACCCGCTGCCCGGAACGCTACGCAGGGCAAAAGCGGTTCTCGTCCTCCGTGCTTGCTTTTTCTCAGAAAGAGCCGTGGTGTGCGTTTTCGCCGGAAAACGCGTTTTCGGCCGAAAACGTGTACGTTTGCACTTCCCCGCCACAGGGAAGCTGCTAGCCGGGAATTCTCTGCCTGGTTCTACCCGCTGCCCGGAACGCTACGCAGGGCAAAACCGGTTCTCGTCCTCCGTGCTTGCTTTTTCTCAGAAAGAGCCGTGGTGTGCGATTTCGCCGGAAAACGCGTTTTCGGCCGAAAACGTGTACGTTTGCACTTCCCCGCCACAGGGAAGCTGCTAGCCGGGAATTCTCTGCCTGGTTCTACCCGCTGCCCGGAACGCTACGCAGGGCAAAAGCGGTTCTCGTCCTCCGTGCTTGCTTTTTCTCAGAAAGAGCCGTGGTGTGCGTTTTCGCCGGAAAACGCGTTTTCGGCCGAAAGCGTGTACGTTTGCACTTCCCCGCCACAGGGAAGCTGCTAGCCGGGAATTCTCTGCCTGGTTCTACCCGCTGCCCGGAACGCTACGCAGGGCAAAAGCGGTTCTCGTCCTCCGTGCTTGCTTTTTCTCAGAAAGAGCCGTGGTGTGCGTTTTCGCCGGAAAACGCGTTTTCGGCCGAAAACGTGTACGTTTGCACTTCCCCGCCACAGGGAAGCTGCTAGCCGGGAATTCTCTGCCTGGTTCTACCCGCTGCCCGGAACGCTACGCAGGGCAAAAGCGGTTCTCGTCCTCCGTGCTTGCTTTTTCTCAGAAAGAGCCGTGGTGTGCGTTTTCGCCGGAAAACGCGTTTTCGGCCGAAAACGTGTACGTTTGCACTTCCCCGCCACAGGGAAGCTGCTAGCCGGGAATTCTCTGCCTGGTTCTACCCGCTGCCCGGAACGCTACGCAGGGCAAAAGCGGTTCTCGTCCTCCGTGCTTGCTTTTTCTCAGAAAGAGCCGTGGTGTGCGTTTTCGCCGGAAAACGCGTTTTCGGCCGAAAACGTGTACGTTTGCACTTCCCCGCCACAGGGAAGCTGCTAGCCGGGAATTCTCTGCCTGGTTCTACCCGCTGCCCGGAACGCTACGCAGGGCAAAAGCGGTTCTCGTCCTCCGTGCTTGCTTTTTCTCAGAAAGAGCCGTGGTGTGCGTTTTCGCCGGAAAACGCGTTTTCGGCCGAAAACGTGTACGTTTGCACTTCCCCGCCACAGGGAAGCTGCTAGCCGGGAATTCTCTGCCTGGTTCTACCCGCTGCCCGGAACGCTACGCAGGGCAAAAGCAGTTCTCGTCCTCCGTGCTTGCTTTATCTCAGAAAGAGCCGTGGTGTGCGTTTTCGCCGGAAAACGCGTTTTCGACCGAAAACGTGTACGTTTGCACTTCCCCGCCACAGGGAAGCTGCTAGCCGGGAATTCTCTGCCTGGTTCTACCCGCTGCCCGGAACGCTACGCAGGGCAAAAGCGGTTCTCGTCCTCCGTGCTTGCTTTTTCGCAGAAAGAGCCTTGGTGTGCGTTTTCGCCGGAAAACGCGTTTTCGGCCGAAAACGTGTACGTTTGCACTTCCCCGCCACAGGGAAGCTGCTAGCCGGGAATTCTCTGCCTGGTTCTACCCGCTGCCCGGAACGCTACGCAGGGCAAAAGCGGTTCTCGTCCTCCGTGCTTGCTTTTTCTCAGAAAGAGCCGTGGTGTGCGTTTTCGCCGGAAAACGCGTTTTCGGCCGAAAACGTGTACGTTTGCACTTCCCCGCCACAGGGAAGCTGCTAGCCGGGAATTCTCTGCCTGGTTCTACCCGCTGCCCGGAACGCTACGCAGGGCAAAAGCGGTTCTCGTCCTCCGTGCTTGCTTTTTCTCAGAAAGAGCCGTGGTGTGCGATTTCGCCGGAAAACGCGTTTTCGGCCGAAAACGTGTACGTTTGCACTTCCCCGCCACAGGGAAGCTGCTAGCCGGGAATTCTCTGCCTGGTTCTACCCGCTGCCCGGAACGCTACGCAGGGCAAAAGCGGTTCTCGTCCTCCGTGCTTGCTTTTTCTCAGAAAGAGCCGTGGTGTGCGATTTCGCCGGAAAACGCGTTTTCGGCCGAAAACGTGTACGTTTGCACTTCCCCGCCACAGGGAAGCTGCTAGCCGGGAATTCTCTGCCTGGTTCTACCCGCTGCCCGGAACGCTACGCAGGGCAAAAGCGGTTCTCGTCCTCCGTGCTTGCTTTTTCTCAGAAAGAGCCGTGGTGTGCGTTTTCGCCGGAAAACGCGTTTTCGGCCGAAAACGTGTACGTTTGCACTTCCCCGCCACAGGGAAGCTGCTAGCCGGGAATTCTCTGCCTGGTTCTACCCGCTGCCCGGAACGCTACGCAGGGCAAAAGCGGTTCTCGTCCTCCGTGCTTGCTTTTTCTCAGAAAGAGCCGTGGTGGGCGATTTCGCTGGAAAACGCGTTTTCGGCCGAAAACGTGTACGTTTGCACTTCCCCGCCACAGGGAAGCTGCTAGCCGGGAATTCTCTGCCAGGTTCTACCCGCTGCCCGGAACGCTACGCAGGGCAAAAGCGGTTCTCGTCCTCCGTGCTTGCTTTTTCTCAGAAAGAGCCGTGGTGTGCGTTTTCGCCGGAATACGCGTTTTCGGCCGAAAACGTGTACGTTTGCACTTCCCCGCCACAGGGAAGCTGCTAGCCGGGAATTCTCTGCCTGGTTCTACCCGCTGCCCGGAACGCTACGCAGGGCAAAAGCGGTTCTCGTCCTCCGTGCTTGCTTTTTCTCAGAAAGAGCCGTGGTGTGCGTTTTCGCCGGAAAACGCGTTTTCGGCCGAAAACGTGTACGTTTGCACTTCCCCGCCACAGGGAAGCTGCTAGCCGGGAATTCTCTGCCTGGTTCTACCCGCTGCCCGGAACGCTACGCAGGGCAAAAGCGGTTCTCGTCCTCCGTGCTTGCTTTTTCTCAGAAAGAGCCGTGGTGTGCGTTTTCGCCGGAAAACGCGTTTTCGGCCGAAAACGTGTACGTTTGCACTTCCCCGCCACAGGGAAACTGCTAGCCGGGAATTCTCTGCCTGGTTCTACCCGCTGCCCGGAACGCTACGCAGGGCAAAAGCGGTTCTCGTCCTCCGTGCTTGCTTTTTCTCAGAAAGAGCCGTGGTGTGCGTTTTCGCCGGAAAACGCGTTTTCGGCCGAAAACGTGTACGTTTGCACTTCCCCGCCACAGGGAAGCTGCTAGCCGGGAATTCTCTGCCTGGTTCTACCCCCTGCCCGGAACGCTACGCCGGGCAAAAGAGGTTCTCGTCCTCCGTGCTTGCTTTTTCTCAGAAAGAGCCGTGGTGTGCGATTTCGCTGGAAAACGCGTTTTCGGCCGAAAACGTGTACGTTTGCACTTCCCCGCCACAGGGAAGCTGCTAGCCGGGAATTCTCTGCCTGGTTCTACCCGCTGCCCGGAACGCTACGCAGGGCAAAAGCGGTTCTCGTCCTCCGTGCTTGCTTTTTCTCAGAAAGAGCCGTGGTGTGCGTTTTCGCCGGAAAACGCGTTTTCGGCCGAAAACGTGTACGTTTGCACTTCCCCGCCACAGGGAAGCTGCTAGCCGGGAATTCTCTGCCTGGTTCTACCCGCTGCCCGGAACGCTACGCAGGGCAAAACCGGTTCTCGTCCTCCGTGCTTGCTTTTTCTCAGAAAGAGCCGTGGTGTGCGTTTTCGCCGGAAAACGCGTTTTCGGCCGAAAACGTGTACGTTTGCACTTCCCCGCCACAGGGAAGTTGCTAGCCGGGAATTCTCTGCCTGGTTCTACCCGCTGCCCGGAACGCTACGCAGGGCAAAAGCGGTTCTCGTCCTCCGTGCTTGCTTTTTCTCAGAAAGAGCCGTGGTGTGCGATTTCGCCGGAAAACGCGTTTTCGGCCGAAAACGTGTACGTTTGCACTTCCCCGCCACAGGGAAGCTGCTAGCCGGGAATTCTCTGCCTGGTTCTACCCGCTGCCCGGAACGCTACGCAGGGCAAAAGCGGTTCTCGTCCTCCGTGCTTGCTTTTTCTCAGAAAGAGCCGTGGTGTGCGTTTTCGCCGGAAAACGCGTTTTCGGCCGAAAACGTGTACGTTTGCACTTCCCCGCCACAGGGAAGCTGCTAGCCGGGAATTCTCTGCCTGGTTCTACCCGCTGCCCGGAACGCTACGCAGGGCAAAAGCGGTTCTCGTCCTCCGTGCTTGCTTTTTCTCAGAAAGAGCCGTGGTGTGCGATTTCGCCGGAAAACGCGTTTTCGGCCGAAAACGTGTACGTTTGCACTTCCCCGCCACAGGGAAGCTGCTAGCCGGGAATTCTCTGCCTGGTTCTACCCGCTGCCCGGAACGCTACGCAGGGCAAAAGCGGTTCTCGTCCTCCGTGCTTGCTTTTTCTCAGAAAGAGCCGTGGTGTGCGATTTCGCCGGAAAACGCGTTTTCGGCCGAAAACGTGTACGTTTGCACTTCCCCGCCACAGGGAAGCTGCTAGCCGGGAATTCTCTGCCTGGTTCTACCCGCTGCCCGGAACGCTACGCAGGGCAAAAGCGGTTCTCGTCCTCCGTGCTTGCTTTTTCTCAGAAAGAGCCGTGGTGTGCGATTTCGCCGGAAAACGCGTTTTCGGCCGAAAACGTGTACGTTTGCACTTCCCTGCCACAGGGAAGCTGTTAGCCGGGAATTCTCTGCCTGGTTCTACCCGCTGCACGGAACGCTACGCAGGGCAAAAGCGGTTCTCGTCCTCCGTGCTTGCTTTTTCTCAGAAAGAGCCGTGGTGTGCGATTTCGCTGGAAAACGCGTTTTCGGCCGAAAACGTGTACGTTTGCACTTCCCCGCCACAGGGAAGCTGCTAGCCGGGAATTCTCTGCCAGGTTCTACCCGCTGCCCGGAACGCTACGCAGGGCAAAAGCGGTTCTCGTCCTCCGTGCTTGCTTTTTCTCAGAAAGAGCCGTGGTGTGCGTTTTCGCCGGAAAACGCGTTTTCGGCCGAAAACGTGTACGTTTGCACTTCCCCGCCACAGGGAAGCTGCTAGCCGGGAATTCTCTGCCTGGTTCTACCCGCTGCCCGGAACGCTACGCAGGGCAAAAGCGGTTCTCGTCCTCCGTGCTTGCTTTTTCTCAGAAAGAGCCGTGGTGTGCGTTTTCGCCGGAAAACGCGTTTTCGGCCGAAAACGTGTACGTTTGCACTTCCCCGCCACAGGGAAGCTGCTAGCCGGGAATTCTCTGCCTGGTTCTACCCGCTGCCCGGAACGCTACGCAGGGCAAAAGCGGTTCTCGTCCTCCGTGCTTGCTTTTTCTCAGAAAGAGCCGTGGTGTGCGATTTCGCCGGAAAACGCGTTTTCGGCCGAAAACGTGTACGTTTGCACTTCCCCGCCACAGGGAAGCTGCTAGCCGGGAATTCTCTGCCTGGTTCTACCCGCTGCCCGGAACGCTACGCAGGGCAAAAGCGGTTCTCGTCCTCCGTGCTTGCTTTTTCTCAGAAAGAGCCGTGGTGTGCGTTTTCGCCGGAAAACGCGTTTTCGGCCGAAAACGTGTACGTTTGCACTTCCCCGCCACAGGGAAGCTGCTAGCCGGGAATTCTCTGCCTGGTTCTACCCGCTGCCCGGAACGCTACGCAGGGCAAAAGCGGTTCTCGTCCTCCGTGCTTGCTTTTTCTCAGAAAGAGCCGTGGTGTGCGATTTCGCTGGAAAACGCGTTTTCGGCCGAAAACGTGTACGTTTGCACTTCCCCGCCACAGGGAAGCTGCTAGCCGGGAATTCTCTGCCAGGTTCTACCCGCTGCCCGGAACGCTACGCAGGGCAAAAGCGGTTCTCGTCCTCCGTGCTTGCTTTTTCTCAGAAAGAGCCGTGGTGTGCGTTTTCGCCGGAATACGCGTTTTCGGCCGAAAACGTGTACGTTTGCACTTCCCCGCCACAGGGAAGCTGCTAGCCGGGAATTCTCTGCCTGGTTCTACCCGCTGCCCGGAACGCTACGCAGGGCAAAAGCGGTTCTCGTCCTCCGTGCTTGCTTTTTCTCAGAAAGAGCCGTGGTGTGCGTTTTCGCCGGAAAACGCGTTTTCGGCCGAAAACGTGTACGTTTGCACTTCCCCGCCACAGGGAAGCTGCTAGCCGGGAATTCTCTGCCTGGTTCTACCCGCTGCCCGGAACGCTACGCAGGGCAAAAGCGGTTCTCGTCCTCCGTGCTTGCTTTTTCTCAGAAAGAGCCGTGGTGTGCGTTTTCGCCGGAAAACGCGTTTTCGGCCGAAAACGTGTACGTTTGCACTTCCCCGCCACAGGGAAACTGCTAGCCGGGAATTCTCTGCCTGGTTCTACCCGCTGCCCGGAACGCTACGCAGGGCAAAAGCGGTTCTCGTCCTCCGTGCTTGCTTTTTCTCAGAAAGAGCCGTGGTGTGCGTTTTCGCCGGAAAACGCGTTTTCGGCCGAAAACGTGTACGTTTGCACTTCCCCGCCACAGGGAAGCTGCTAGCCGGGAATTCTCTGCCTGGTTCTACCCCCTGCCCGGAACGCTACGCAGGGCAAAAGAGGTTCTCGTCCTCCGTGCTTGCTTTTTCTCAGAAAGAGCCGTGGTGTGCGTTTTCGCCGGAAAACGCGTTTTCGGCCGAAAACGTGTACGTTTGCACTTCCCCGCCACAGGGAAGCTGCTAGCCGGGAATTCTCTGCCTGGTTCTACCCGCTGCCCGGAACGCTACGCCGGGCAAAAGAGGTTCTCGTCCTCCGTGCTTGCTTTTTCTCAGAAAGAGCCGTGGTGTGCGTTTTCGCCGGAAAACGCGTTTTCGGCCGAAAACGTGTACGTTTGCACTTCCCCGCCACAGGGAAGCTGCTAGCCGGGAATTCTCTGCCTGGTTCTACCCGCTGCCCGGAACGCTACGCAGGGCAAAAGCGGTTCTCGTCCTCCGTGCTTGCTTTTTCTCAGAAAGAGCCGTGGTGTGCGTTTTCGCCGGAAAACGCGTTTTCGGCCGAAAACGTGTACGTTTGCACTTCCCCGCCACAGGGAAGCTGCTAGCCGGGAATTCTCTGCCTGGTTCTACCCGCTGCCCGGAACGCTACGCAGGGCAAAAGCGGTTCTCGTCCTCCGTGCTTGCTTTTTCTCAGAAAGAGCCGTGGTGTGCGTTTTCGCCGGAAAACGCGTTTTCGGCCGAAAACGTGTACGTTTGCACTTCCCCGCCACAGGGAAGCTGCTAGCCGGGAATTCTCTGCCTGGTTCTACCCGCTGCCCGGAACGCTACGCAGGGCAAAAGCGGTTCTCGTCCTCCGTGCTTGCTTTTTCTCAGAAAGAGACGTGGTGTGCGTTGTCGCCGGAAAACGCGTTTTCGGCCGAAAACGTGTACGTTTGCACTTCCCCGCCACAGGGAAGCTGCTAGCCGGGAATTCTCTGCCTGGTTCTACCCGCTGCCCGGAACGCTACGCAGGGCAAAAGCGGTTCTCGTCCTCCGTGCTTGCTTTTTCTCAGAAAGAGCCGTGGTGTGCGTTTTCGCCGGAAAACGCGTTTTCGGCCGAAAACGTGTACGTTTGCACTTCCCCGCCACAGGGAAGCTGCTAGCCGGGAATTCTCTGCCTGGTTCTACCCGCTGCCCGGAACGCTACGCAGGGCAAAAGCGGTTCTCGTCCTCCGTGCTTGCTTTTTCTCAGAAAGAGCCGTGGTGTGCGTTTTCGCCGGAAAACGCGTTTTCGGCCGAAAACGTGTACGTTTGCACTTCCCCGCCACAGGGAAGCTGCTAGCCGGGAATTCTCTGCCTGGTTCTACCCGCTGCCCGGAACGCTACGCAGGGCAAAAGCGGTTCTCGTCCTCCGTGCTTGCTTTTTCTCAGAAAGAGCCATGGTGTGCGTTTTCGCCGGAAAACGCGTTTTCGGCCGAAAACGTGTACGTTTGCACTTCCCCGCCACAGGGAAGCTGCTAGCCGGGAATTCTCTGCCTGGTTCTACCCGCTGCCCGGAACGCTACGCAGGGCAAAAGCGGTTCTCGTCCTCCGTGCTTGCTTTTTCTCAGAAAGAGCCGTGGTGTGCGATTTCGCCGGAAAACGCGTTTTCGGCCGAAAACGTGTACGTTTGCACTTCCCCGCCACAGGGAAGCTGCTAGCCGGGAATTCTCTGCCTGGTTCTACCCGCTGCCCGGAACGCTACGCAGGGCAAAAGCGGTTCTCGTCCTCCGTGCTTGCTTTTTCTCAGAAAGAGCCGTGGTGTGCGTTTTCGCCGGAAAACGCGTTTTCGGCCGAAAACGTGTACGTTTGCACTTCCCCGCCACAGGGAAGCTGCTAGCCGGGAATTCTCTGCCTGGTTCTACCCGCTGCCCGGAACGCTACGCAGGGCAAAAGCGGTTCTCGTCCTCCGTGCTTGCTTTTTCTCAGAAAGAGCCGTGGTGTGCGTTTTCGCCGGAAAACGCGTTTTCGGCCGAAAACGTGTACGTTTGCACTTCCCCGCCACAGGGAAGCTGCTAGCCGGGAATTCTCTGCCTGGTTCTACCCGCTGCCCGGAACGCTACGCCGGGCAAAAGAGGTTCTCGTCCTCCGTGCTTGCTTTTTCTCAGAAAGAGCCGTGGTGTGCGATTTCGCCGGAAAACGCGTTTTCGGCCGAAAACGTGTACGTTTGCACTTCCCCGCCACAGGGAAGCTGCTAGCCGGGAATTCTCTGCCTGGTTCTACCCGCTGCCCGGAACGCTACGCAGGGCAAAAGCGGTTCTCGTCCTCCGTGCTTGCTTTTTCTCAGAAAGAGCCGTGGTGTGCGTTTTCGCCGGAAAACGCGTTTTCGGCCGAAAACGTGTACGTTTGCACTTCCCCGCCACAGGGAAGCTGCTAGACGGGAATTCTCTGCCTGGTTCTACCCGCTGCCCGGAACGCTACGCAGGGCAAAAGCGGTTCTCGTCCTCCGTGCTTGCTTTTTCTCAGAAAGAGCCGTGGTGTGCGTTTTCGCCGGAAAACGCGTTTTCGGCCGAAAACGTGTACGTTTGCACTTCCCCGCCACAGGGAAGCTGCTAGCCGGGAATTCGCTGCCTGGTTCTACCCGCTGCCCGGAACGCTACGCAGGGCAAAAGCGGTTCTCGTCCTCCGTGCTTGCTTTTTCTCAGAAAGAGCCGTGGTGTGCGTTTTCGCCGGAAAACGCGTTTTCGGCCGAAAACGTGTACGTTTGCACTTCCCCGCCACAGGGAAGCTGCTAGCCGGGAATTCTCTGCCTGGTTCTACCCGCTGCCCGGAACGCTACGCAGGGCAAAAGAGGTTCTCGTCCTCCGTGCTTGCTTTTTCTCAGAAAGAGCCGTGGTGTGCGATTTCGCCGGAAAACGCGTTTTCGGCCGAAAACGTGTACGTTTGCACTTCCCCGCCACAGGGAAGCTGCTAGCCGGGAATTCTCTGCCTGGTTCTACCCGCTGCCCGGAACGCTACGCAGGGCAAAAGCGGTTCTCGTCCTCCGTGCTTGCTTTTTCTCAGAAAGAGCCGTGGTGTGCGTTTTCGCCGGAAAACGCGTTTTCGGCCGAAAACGTGTACGTTTGCACTTCCCCGCCACAGGGAAGCTGCTAGCCGGGAATTCTCTGCCTGGTTCTACCCGCTGCCCGGAACGCTACGCAGGGCAAAAGCGGTTCTCGTCCTCCGTGCTTGCTTTTTCTCAGAAAGAGCCGTGGTGTGCCTTTTCGCCGGAAAACGCGTTTTCGGCCGAAAACGTGTACGTTTGCACTTCCCCGCCACAGGGAAGCTGCTAGCCGGGAATTCTCTGCCTGGTTCTACCCGCTGCCCGGAACGCTACGCAGGGCAAAAGCGGTTCTCGTCCTCCGTGCTTGCTTTTTCTCAGAAAGAGCCGTGGTGTGCGATTTCGCCCGAAAACGCGTTTTCGGCCGAAAACGTGTACGTTTGCACTTCCCCGCCACAGGGAAGCTGCTAGCCGGGAATTCTCTGCCTGGTTCTACCCGCTGCCCGGAACGCTACGCAGGGCAAAAGCGGTTCTCGTCCTCCGTGCTTGCTTTTTCTCAGAAAGAGCCGTGGTGTGCGATTTCGCCGGAAAACGTGTACGTTTGCACTTCCCCGCCACAGGGAAGCTGCTAGCCGGGAATTCTCTGCCTGGTTCTACCCGCTGCCCGGAACGCTACGCAGGGCAAAAGCGGTTCTCGTCCTCCGTGCTTGCTTTTTCTCAGAAAGAGCCGTGGTGTGCGATTTCGCCGGAAAACGCGTTTTCGGCCGAAAACGTGTACGTTTGCACTTCCCCGCCACAGGGAAGCTGCTAGCCGGGAATTCTCTGCCTGGTTCTACCCGCTGCCCGGAACGCTACGCAGGGCAAAAGCGGTTCTCGTCCTCCGTGCTTGCTTTTTCTCAGAAAGAGCCGTGGTGTGCGTTTTCGCCGGAAAACGCGTTTTCGGCCGAAAACGTGTACGTTTGCACTTCCCCGCCACAGGGAAGCTGCTAGCCGGGAATTCTCTGCCTGGTTCTACCCGCTGCCCGGAACGCTACGCAGGGCAAAAGCGGTTCTCGTCCTCCGTGCTTGCTTTTTCTCAGAAAGAGCCGTGGTGTGCGATTTCGCCGGAAAACGCGTTTTCGGCCGAAAACGTGTACGTTTGCACTTCCCCGCCACAGGGAAGCTGCTAGCCGGGAATTCTCTGCCTGGTTCTACCCGCTGCCCGGAACGCTACGCAGGGCAAAAGCGGTTCTCGTCCTCCGTGCTTGCTTTTTCTCAGAAAGAGCCGTGGTGTGCGATTTCGCCGGAAAACGCGTTTTCGGCCGAAAACGTGTACGTTTGCACTTCCCCGCCACAGGGAAGCTGTTAGCCGGGAATTCTCTGCCTGGTTCTACCCGCTGCAGGGAACGCTACGCAGGGCAAAAGCGGTTCTCGTCCTCCGTGCTTGCTTTTTCTCAGAAAGAGCCGTGGTGTGCGATTTCGCTGGAAAACGCGTTTTCGGCCGAAAACGTGTACGTTTGCACTTCCCCGCCACAGGGAAGCTGCTAGCCGGGAATTCTCTGCCAGGTTCTACCCGCTGCCCGGAACGCTACGCAGGGCAAAAGCGGTTCTCGTCCTCCGTGCTTGCTTTTTCTCAGAAAGAGCCGTGGTGTGCGTTTTCGCCGGAAAACGCGTTTTCGGCCGAAAACGTGTACGTTTGCACTTCCCCGCCACAGGGAAGCTGCTAGCCGGGAATTCTCTGCCTGGTTCTACCCGCTGCCCGGAACACTACGCAGGGCAAAAGCGGTTCTCGTCCTCCGTGCTTGCTTTTTCTCAGAAAGAGCCGTGGTGTGCGTTTTCGCCGGAAAACGCGTTTTCGGCCGAAAACGTGTACGTTTGCACTTCCCCGCCACAGGGAAGCTGCTAGCCGGGAATTCTCTGCCTGGTTCTACCCGCTGCCCGGAACGCTACGCAGGGCAAAAGCGGTTCTCGTCCTCCGTGCTTGCTTTTTCGCAGAAAGAGCCTTGGTGTGCGTTTTCGCCGGAAAACGCGTTTTCGGCCGAAAACGTGTACGTTTGCACTTCCCCGCCACAGGGAAGCTGCTAGCCGGGAATTCTCTGCCTGGTTCTACCCGCTGCCCGGAACGGTACGCAGGGCAAAAGCGGTTCTCGTCCTCCGTGCTTGCTTTTTCTCAGAAAGAGCCGTGGTGTGCGTTTTCGCCGGAAAACGCGTTTTCGGCCGAAAACGTGTACGTTTGCACTTCCCCGCCACAGGGAAGCTGCTAGCCGGGAATTCTCTGCCTGGTTCTACCCGCTGCCCGGAACGCTACGCAGGGCAAAAGCGGTTCTCGTCCTCCGTGCTTGCTTTTTCTCAGAAAGAGCCGTGGTGTGCGATTTCGCCGGAAAACGCGTTTTCGGCCGAAAACGTGTACGTTTGCACTTCCCCGCCACAGGGAAGCTGCTAGCCGGGAATTCTCTGCCTGGTTCTACCCGCTGCCCGGAACGCTACGCAGGGCAAAAGCGGTTCTCGTCCTCCGTGCTTGCTTTTTCTCAGAAAGAGCCGTGGTGTGCGTTTTCGCCGGAAAACGCGTTTTCGGCCGAAAACGTGTACGTTTGCACTTCCCCACCACAGGGAAGCTGCTAGCCGGGAATTCTCTGCCTGGTTCTACCCGCTGCCCGGAACACTACGCAGGGCAAAAGCGGTTCTCGTCCTCCGTGCTTGCTTTTTCTCAGAAAGAGCCGTGGTGTGCGTTTTCGCCGGAAAACGCGTTTTCGGCCGAAAACGTGTACGTTTGCACTTCCCCGCCACAGGAAAGCTGCTAGCCGGGAATTCTCTGCCTGGTTCTACCCGCTGCCCGGAACGCTACGCAGGGCAAAAGCGGTTCTCGTCCTCCGTGCTTGCTTTTTCTCAGAAAGAGCCGTGGTGTGCGTTTTCGCCGGAAAACGCGTTTTCGGCCGAAAACGTGTACGTTTGCACTTCCCCGCCACAGGGAAGCTGCTAGCCGGGAATTCTCTGCCTGGTTCTACCCGCTGCCCGGAACGCTACGCAGGGCAAAAGCGGTTCTCGTCCTCCGTGCTTGCTTTTTCTCAGAAAGAGCCGTGGTGTGCGTTTTCGCCGGAAAACGCGTTTTCGGCCGAAAACGTGTACGTTTGCACTTCCCCGCCACAGGGAAGCTGCTAGCCGGGAATTCTCTGCCTGGTTCTACCCGCTGCCCGGAACGCTACGCAGGGCAAAAGCGGTTCTCGTCCTCCGTGCTTGCTTTTTCTCAGAAAGAGCCATGGTGTGCGTTTTCGCCGGAAAACGCGTTTTCGGCCGAAAACGTGTACGTTTGCACTTCCCCGCCACAGGGAAGCTGCTAGCCGGGAATTCTCTGCCTGGTTCTACCCGCTGCCCGGAACGCTACGCAGGGCAAAAGCGGTTCTCGTCCTCCGTGCTTGCTTTTTCTCAGAAAGAGCCGTGGTGTGCGATTTCGCCGGAAAACGCGTTTTCGGCCGAAAACGTGTACGTTTGCACTTCCCCGCCACAGGGAAGCTGCTAGCCGGGAATTCTCTGCCTGGTTCTACCCGCTGCCCGGAACGCTACGCAGGGCAAAAGCGGTTCTCGTCCTCCGTGCTTGCTTTTTCTCAGAAAGAGCCGTGGTGTGCGTTTTCGCCGGAAAACGCGTTTTCGGCCGAAAACGTGTACGTTTGCACTTCCCCGCCACAGGGAAGCTGCTAGCCGGGAATTCTCTGCCTGGTTCTACCCGCTGCCCGGAACGCTACGCAGGGCAAAAGCGGTTCTCGTCCTCCGTGCTTGCTTTTTCTCAGAAAGAGCCGTGGTGTGCGTTTTCGCCGGAAAACGCGTTTTCGGCCGAAAACGTGTACGTTTGCACTTCCCCGCCACAGGGAAGCTGCTAGCCGGGAATTCTCTGCCTGGTTCTACCCGCTGCCCGGAACGCTACGCCGGGCAAAAGAGGTTCTCGTCCTCCGTGCTTGCTTTTTCTCAGAAAGAGCCGTGGTGTGCGATTTCGCCGGAAAACGCGTTTTCGGCCGAAAACGTGTACGTTTGCACTTCCCCGCCACAGGGAAGCTGCTAGCCGGGAATTCTCTGCCTGGTTCTACCCGCTGCCCGGAACGCTACGCAGGGCAAAAGCGGTTCTCGTCCTCCGTGCTTGCTTTTTCTCAGAAAGAGCCGTGGTGTGCGTTTTCGCCGGAAAACGCGTTTTCGGCCGAAAACGTGTACGTTTGCACTTCCCCGCCACAGGGAAGCTGCTAGACGGGAATTCTCTGCCTGGTTCTACCCGCTGCCCGGAACGCTACGCAGGGCAAAAGCGGTTCTCGTCCTCCGTGCTTGCTTTTTCTCAGAAAGAGCCGTGGTGTGCGTTTTCGCCGGAAAACGCGTTTTCGGCCGAAAACGTGTACGTTTGCACTTCC
The DNA here is from genome assembly GCF_965140245.1 of Athene noctua. NCBI lineage: Eukaryota > Metazoa > Chordata > Aves > Strigiformes > Strigidae > Athene > Athene noctua. Next base: position 40,064 of record NW_027437946.1, on the reverse strand, counting down.
CCGCCACAGGGAAGCTGCTAGCCGGGAATTCTCTGCCTGGTTCTACCCGCTGCCCGGAACGCTACGCAGGGCAAAAGCGGTTCTCGTCCTCCGTGCTTGCTTTTTCTCAGAAAGAGCCGTGGTGTGCGTTTTCGCCGGAAAACGCGTTTTCGGCCGAAAACGTGTACGTTTGCACTTCCCCGCCACAGGGAAGCTGCTAGCCGGGAATTCTCTGCCTGGTTCTACCCGCTGCCCGGAACGCTACGCCGGGCAAAAGAGGTTCTCGTCCTCCGTGCTTGCTTTTTCTCAGAAAGAGCCGTGGTGTGCGATTTCGCCGGAAAACGCGTTTTCGGCCGAAAACGTGTACGTTTGCACTTCCCCGCCACAGGGAAGCTGCTAGCCGGGAATTCTCTGCCTGGTTCTACCCGCTGCCCGGAACGCTACGCAGGGCAAAAGCGGTTCTCGTCCTCCGTGCTTGCTTTTTCTCAGAAAGAGCCGTGGTGTGCGTTTTCGCCGGAAAACGCGTTTTCGGCCGAAAACGTGTACGTTTGCACTTCCCCGCCACAGGGAAGCTGCTAGCCGGGAATTCTCTGCCTGGTTCTACCCGCTGCCCGGAACGCTACGCAGGGCAAAAGCGGTTCTCGTCCTCCGTGCTTGCTTTTTCTCAGAAAGAGCCGTGGTGTGCCTTTTCGCCGGAAAACGCGTTTTCGGCCGAAAACGTGTACGTTTGCACTTCCCCGCCACAGGGAAGCTGCTAGCCGGGAATTCTCTGCCTGGTTCTACCCGCTGCCCGGAACGCTACGCAGGGCAAAAGCGGTTCTCGTCCTCCGTGCTTGCTTTTTCTCAGAAAGAGCCGTGGTGTGCGATTTCGCCCGAAAACGCGTTTTCGGCCGAAAACGTGTACGTTTGCACTTCCCCGCCACAGGGAAGCTGCTAGCCGGGAATTCTCTGCCTGGTTCTACCCGCTGCCCGGAACGCTACGCAGGGCAAAAGCGGTTCTCGTCCTCCGTGCTTGCTTTTTCTCAGAAAGAGCCGTGGTGTGCGATTTCGCCGGAAAACGCGTTTTCGGCCGAAAACGTGTACGTTTGCACTTCCCCGCCACAGGGAAGCTGCTAGCCGGGAATTCTCTGCCTGGTTCTACCCGCTGCCCGGAACGCTGCGCAGGGCAAAAGCGGTTCTCGTCCTCCGTGCTTGCTTTTTCTCAGAAAGAGCCGTGGTGTGCGTTTTCGCCGGAAAACGCGTTTTCGGCCGAAAACGTGTACGTTTGCACTTCCCCGCCACAGGGAAGCTGCTAGCCGGGAATTCTCTGCCTGGTTCTACCCGCTGCCCGGAACGCTACGCAGGGCAAAAGCGGTTCTCGTCCTCCGTGCTTGCTTTTTCTCAGAAAGAGACGTGGTGTGCGTTGTCGCCGGAAAACGCGTTTTCGGCCGAAAACGTGTACGTTTGCACTTCCCCGCCACAGGGAAGCTGCTAGCCGGGAATTCTCTGCCTGGTTCTACCCGCTGCCCGGAACGCTACGCAGGGCAAAAGCGGTTCTCGTCCTCCGTGCTTGCTTTTTCTCAGAAAGAGCCGTGGTGTGCGTTTTCGCCGGAAAACGCGTTTTCGGCCGAAAACGTGTACGTTTGCACTTCCCCGCCACAGGGAAGCTGCTAGCCGGGAATTCTCTGCCTGGTTCTACCCGCTGCCCGGAACGCTACGCAGGGCAAAAGCGGTTCTCGTCCTCCGTGCTTGCTTTTTCTCAGAAAGAGCCGTGGTGTGCGTTTTCGCCGGAAAACGCGTTTTCGGCCGAAAACGTGTACGTTTGCACTTCCCCGCCACAGGGAAGCTGCTAGCCGGGAATTCTCTGCCTGGTTCTACCCGCTGCCCGGAACGCTACGCAGGGCAAAAGCGGTTCTCGTCCTCCGTGCTTGCTTTTTCTCAGAAAGAGCCGTGGTGTGCGTTTTCGCCGGAAAACGCGTTTTCGGCCGAAAACGTGTACGTTTGCACTTCCCCGCCACAGGGAAGCTGCTAGCCGGGAATTCTCTGCCTGCTTCTACCCGCTGCCCGGAACGCTACGCAGGGCAAAAGCGGTTCTCGTCCTCCGTGCTTGCTTTTTCTCAGAAAGAGCCGTGGTGTGCGTTTTCGCCGGAAAACGCGTTTTCGGCCGAAAACGTGTACGTTTGCACTTGCCCGCCACAGGGAAGCTGCTAGCCGGGAATTCTCTGCCTGGTTCTACCCGCTGCCCGGAACGCTACGCAGGGCAAAAGCAGTTCTCGTCCTCCGTGCTTGCTTTTTCTCAGAAAGAGCCGTGGTGTGCGTTTTCGCCGGAAAACGCGTTTTCGGCCGAAAACGTCTACGTTTGCACTTCCCCGCCACAGGGAAGCTGCTAGCCGGGAATTCTCTGCCTGGTTCTACCCGCTGCCCGGAACGCTACGCAGGGCAAAAGCGGTTCTCGTCCTCCGTGCTTGCTTTTTCTCAGAAAGAGCCGTGGTGTGCGTTTTCGCCGGAAAACGCGTTTTCGGCCGAAAACGTGTACGTTTGCACTTCCCCGCCACAGGGAAGCTGCTAGCCGGGAATTCTCTGCCTGGTTCTACCCGCTGCCCGGAACACTACGCAGGGCAAAAGCGGTTCTCGTCCTCCGTGCTTGCTTTTTCTCAGAAAGAGCCGTGGTGTGCGTTTTCGCCGGAAAACGCGTTTTCGGCCGAAAACGTGTACGTTTGCACTTCCCCGCCACAGGGAAGCTGCTAGCCGGGAATTCTCTGCCTGGTTCTACCCGCTGCCCGGAACGCTACGCAGGGCAAAAGCGGTTCTCGTCCTCCGTGCTTGCTTTTTCTCAGAAAGAGCCTTGGTGTGCGTTTTCGCCGGAAAACGCGTTTTCGGCCGAAAACGTGTACGTTTGCACTTCCCCGCCACAGGGAAGCTGCTAGCCGGGAATTCTCTGCCTGGTTCTACCCGCTGCCCGGAACGCTACGCAGGGCAAAAGCGGTTCTCGTCCTCCGTGCTTGCTTTTTCTCAGAAAGAGCCGTGGTGTGCGTTTTCGCCGGAAAACGCGTTTTCGGCCGAAAACGTGTACGTTTGCACTTCCCCGCCACAGGGAAGCTGCTAGCCGGGAATTCTCTGCCTGGTTCTACCCGCTGCCCGGAACGCTACGCAGGGCAAAAGCGGTTCTCGTCCTCCGTGCTTGCTTTTTCTCAGAAAGAGCCGTGGTGTGCGATTTCGCCGGAAAACGCGTTTTCGGCCGAAAACGTGTACGTTTGCACTTCCCCGCCACAGAGAAGCTGCTAGCCGGGAATTCTCTGCCTGGTTCTACCCGCTGCCCGGAACGCTACGCAGGGCAAAAGCGGTTCTCGTCCTCCGTGCTTGCTTTTTCTCAGAAAGAGCCGTGGTGTGCGTTTTCGCCGGAAAACGCGTTTTCGGCCGAAAACGTGTACGTTTGCACTTCCCCGCCACAGGGAAGCTGCTAGCCGGGAATTCTCTGCCTGGTTCTACCCGCTGCCCGGAACGCTACGCAGGGCAAAAGCGGTTCTCGTCCTCCGTGCTTGCTTTTTCTCAGAAAGAGCCGTGGTGTGCGTTGTCGCCGGAAAACGCGTTTTCGGCCGAAAACGTGTACGTTTGCACTTCCCCGCCACAGGGAAGCTGCTAGCCGGGAATTCTCTGCCTGGTTCTACCCGCTGCCCGGAACGCTACGCAGGGCAAAAGCGGTTCTCGTCCTCCGTGCTTGCTTTTTCTCAGAAAGAGCCGTGGTGTGCGTTTTCGCCGGAAAACGCGTTTTCGGCCGAAAACGTGTACGTTTGCACTTCCCCGCCACAGGGAAGCTGCTAGCCGGGAATTCTCTGCCTGGTTCTACCCGCTGCCCGGAACGCTACGCAGGGCAAAAGCGGTTCTCGTCCTCCGTGCTTGCTTTTTCTCAGAAAGAGCCGTGGTGTGCGTTGTCGCCGGAAAACGCGTTTTCAGCCGAAAACGTGTACGTTTGCACTTCCCCGCCACAGGGAAGCTGCTAGCCGGGAATTCTCTGCCTGGTTCTACCCGCTGCCCGGAACGCTACGCAGGGCAAAAGCGGTTCTCGTCCTCCGTGCTTGCTTTTTCTCAGAAAGAGCCGTGGTGTGCGTTTTCGCCGGAAAACGCGTTTTCGGCCGAAAACGTGTACGTTTGCACTTCCCCGCCACAGGGAAGCTGCTAGCCGGGAATTCTCTGCCTGGTTCTACCCGCTGCCCGGAACGCTACGCAGGGCAAAAGCGGTTCTCGTCCTCCGTGCTTGCTTTCTCTCAGAAAGAGCCGTGGTGTGCGATTTCGCCGGAAAACGCGTTTTCGGCCGAAAACGTGTACGTTTGCACTTCCCCGCCACAGGGAAGCTGCTAGCCGGGAATTCTCTGCCTGGTTCTACCCGCTGCCCGGAACGCTACGCAGGGCAAAAGCGGTTCTCGTCCTCCGTGCTTGCTTTTTCTCAGAAAGAGCCGTGGTGTGCGATTTCGCCGGAAAACGCGTTTTCGGCCGAAAACGTGTACGTTTGCACTTCCCCGCCACAGGGAAGCTGCTAGCCGGGAATTCTCTGCCAGGTTCTACCCGCTGCCCGGAACGCTACGCAGGGCAAAAGCGGTTCTCGTCCTCCGTGCTTGCTTTTTCTCAGAAAGAGCCGTGGTGTGCGTTTTCGCCGGAAAACGCGTTTTCGGCCGAAAACGTGTACGTTTGCACTTCCCCGCCACAGGGAAGCTGCTAGCCGGGAATTCTCTGCCTGGTTCTACCCGCTGCCCGGAACGCTACGCAGGGCAAAAGCGGTTCTCGTCCTCCGTGCTTGCTTTTTCTCAGAAAGAGCCGTGGTGTGCGTTTTCGCCGGAAAACGCGTTTTCGGCCGAAAACGTGTACGTTTGCACTTCCCCGCCACAGGGAAGCTGCTAGCCGGGAATTCTCTGCCTGGTTCTACCCGCTGCCCGGAACGCTACGCAGGGCAAAAGCGGTTCTCGTCCTCCGTGCTTGCTTTTTCTCAGAAAGAGCCGTGGTGTGCGTTTTCGCCGGAAAACGCGTTTTCGGCCGAAAACGTGTACGTTTGCACTTCCCCGCCACAGGGAAGCTGCTAGCCGGGAATTCTCTGCCTGGTTCTACCCGCTGCCCGGAACGCTACGCAGGGCAAAAGCGGTTCTCGTCCTCCGTGCTTGCTTTCTCTCAGAAAGAGCCGTGGTGTGCGATTTCGCCGGAAAACGCGTTTTCGGCCGAAAACGTGTACGTTTGCACTTCCCCGCCACAGGGAAGCTGCTAGCCGGGAATTCTCTGCCTGGTTCTACCCGCTGCCCGGAACGCTACGCAGGGCAAAAGCGGTTCTCGTCCTCCGTGCTTGCTTTTTCTCAGAAAGAGCCGTGGTGTGCGTTTTCGCCGGAAAACGCGTTTTCGGCCGAAAACGTGTACGTTTGCACTTCCCCGCCACAGGGAAGCTGCTAGCCGGGAATTCTCTGCCTGGTTCTACCCGCTGCCCGGAACGCTACGCAGGGCAAAAGCGGTTCTCGTCCTCCGTGCTTGCTTTTTCTCAGAAAGAGCCGTGGTGTGCGTTTTCGCCGGAAAACGCGTTTTCGGCCGAAAACGTGTACGTTTGCACTTCCCCGCCACAGGGAAGCTGCTAGCCGGGAATTCTCTGCCTGGTTCTACCCGCTGCCCGGAACGCTACGCAGGGCAAAAGCGGTTCTCGTCCTCCGTGCTTGCTTTTTCTCAGAAAGAGCCGTGGTGTGCGTTTTCGCCGGAAAACGCGTTTTCGGCCGAAAACGTGTACGTTTGCACTTCCCCGCCACAGGGAAGCTGCTAGCCGGGAATTCTCTGCCTGGTTCTACCCGCTGCCCGGAACGCTACGCAGGGCAAAAGCGGTTCTCGTCCTCCGTGCTTGCTTTTTCTCAGAAAGAGCCGTGGTGTGCGTTTTCGCCGGAAAACGCGTTTTCGGCCGAAAACGTGTACGTTTGCACTTCCCCGCCACAGGGAAGCTGCTAGCCGGGAATTCTCTGCCTGGTTCTACCCGCTGCCCGGAACGCTACGCAGGGCAAAAGCGGTTCTCGTCCTCCGTGCTTGCTTTTTCTCAGAAAGAGCCGTGGTGTGCGTTTTCGCCGGAAAACGCGTTTTCGGCCGAAAACGTGTACGTTTGCACTTCCCCGCCACAGGGAAGCTGCTAGCCGGGAATTCTCTGCCTGGTTCTACCCGCTGCCCGGAACGCTACGCAGGGCAAAAGCGGTTCTCGTCCTCCGTGCTTGCTTTTTCTCAGAAAGAGCCGTGGTGTGCGTTTTCGCCGGAAAACGCGTTTTCGGCCGAAAACGTGTACGTTTGCACTTCCCCGCCACAGGGAAGCTGCTAGCCGGGAATTCTCTGCCTGGTTCTACCCGCTGCCCGGAACGCTACGCAGGGCAAAAGCGGTTCTCGTCCTCCGTGCTTGCTTTTTCTCAGAAAGAGCCGTGGTGTGCGTTTTCGCCGGAAAACGCGTTTTCGGCCGAAAACGTGTACGTTTGCACTTCCCCGCCACAGGGAAGCTGCTAGCCGGGAATTCTCTGCCTGGTTCTACCCGCTGCCCGGAACGCTACGCAGGGCAAAAGCGGTTCTCGTCCTCCGTGCTTGCTTTTTCTCAGAAAGAGCCGTGGTGTGCGTTTTCGCCGGAAAACGCGTTTTCGGCCGAAAACGTGTACGTTTGCACTTCCCCGCCACAGGGAAGCTGCTAGCCGGGAATTCTCTGCCTGGTTCTACCCGCTGCCCGGAACGCTACGCAGGGCAAAAGCGGTTCTCGTCCTCCGTGCTTGCTTTTTCTCAGAAAGAGCCGTGGTGTGCGTTTTCGCCGGAAAACGCGTTTTCGGCCGAAAACGTGTACGTTTGCACTTCCCCGCCACAGGGAAGCTGCTAGCCGGGAATTCTCTGCCTGGTTCTACCCGCTGCCCGGAACGCTACGCAGGGCAAAAGCGGTTCTCGTCCTCCGTGCTTGCTTTTTCTCAGAAAGAGCCGTGGTGTGCGTTTTCGCCGGAAAACGCGTTTTCGGCCGAAAACGTGTACGTTTGCACTTCCCCGCCACAGGGAAGCTGCTAGCCGGGAATTCTCTGCCTGGTTCTACCCGCTGCCCGGAACGCTACGCAGGGCAAAAGCGGTTCTCGTCCTCCGTGCTTGCTTTTTCTCAGAAAGAGCCGTGGTGTGCGTTTTCGCCGGAAAACGCGTTTTCGGCCGAAAACGTGTACGTTTGCACTTCCCCGCCACAGGGAAGCTGCTAGCCGGGAATTCTCTGCCTGGTTCTACCCGCTGCCCGGAACGCTACGCAGGGCAAAAGCGGTTCTCGTCCTCCGTGCTTGCTTTTTCTCAGAAAGAGCCGTGGTGTGCGTTTTCGCCGGAAAACGCGTTTTCGGCCGAAAACGTGTACGTTTGCACTTCCCCGCCACAGGGAAGCTGCTAGCCGGGAATTCTCTGCCTGGTTCTACCCGCTGCCCGGAACGCTACGCAGGGCAAAAGCGGTTCTCGTCCTCCGTGCTTGCTTTTTCTCAGAAAGAGCCGTGGTGTGCGTTTTCGCCGGAAAACGCGTTTTCGGCCGAAAACGTGTACGTTTGCACTTCCCCGCCACAGGGAAGCTGCTAGCCGGGAATTCTCTGCCTGGTTCTACCCGCTGCCCGGAACGCTACGCAGGGCAAAAGCGGTTCTCGTCCTCCGTGCTTGCTTTTTCTCAGAAAGAGCCGTGGTGTGCGTTTTCGCCGGAAAACGCGTTTTCGGCCGAAAACGTGTACGTTTGCACTTCCCCGCCACAGGGAAGCTGCTAGCCGGGAATTCTCTGCCTGGTTCTACCCGCTGCCCGGAACGCTACGCAGGGCAAAAGCGGTTCTCGTCCTCCGTGCTTGCTTTTTCTCAGAAAGAGCCGTGGTGTGCGTTTTCGCCGGAAAACGCGTTTTCGGCCGAAAACGTGTACGTTTGCACTTCCCCGCCACAGGGAAGCTGCTAGCCGGGAATTCTCTGCCTGGTTCTACCCGCTGCCCGGAACGCTACGCAGGGCAAAAGCGGTTCTCGTCCTCCGTGCTTGCTTTTTCTCAGAAAGAGCCGTGGTGTGCGTTTTCGCCGGAAAACGCGTTTTCGGCCGAAAACGTGTACGTTTGCACTTCCCCGCCACAGGGAAGCTGCTAGCCGGGAATTCTCTGCCTGGTTCTACCCGCTGCCCGGAACGCTACGCAGGGCAAAAGCGGTTCTCGTCCTCCGTGCTTGCTTTTTCTCAGAAAGAGCCGTGGTGTGCGTTTTCGCCGGAAAACGCGTTTTCGGCCGAAAACGTGTACGTTTGCACTTCCCCGCCACAGGGAAGCTGCTAGCCGGGAATTCTCTGCCTGGTTCTACCCGCTGCCCGGAACGCTACGCAGGGCAAAAGCGGTTCTCGTCCTCCGTGCTTGCTTTTTCTCAGAAAGAGCCGTGGTGTGCGTTTTCGCCGGAAAACGCGTTTTCGGCCGAAAACGTGTACGTTTGCACTTCCCCGCCACAGGGAAGCTGCTAGCCGGGAATTCTCTGCCTGGTTCTACCCGCTGCCCGGAACGCTACGCAGGGCAAAAGCGGTTCTCGTCCTCCGTGCTTGCTTTTTCTCAGAAAGAGCCGTGGTGTGCGTTTTCGCCGGAAAACGCGTTTTCGGCCGAAAACGTGTACGTTTGCACTTCCCCGCCACAGGGAAGCTGCTAGCCGGGAATTCTCTGCCTGGTTCTACCCGCTGCCCGGAACGCTACGCAGGGCAAAAGCGGTTCTCGTCCTCCGTGCTTGCTTTTTCTCAGAAAGAGCCGTGGTGTGCGTTTTCGCCGGAAAACGCGTTTTCGGCCGAAAACGTGTACGTTTGCACTTCCCCGCCACAGGGAAGCTGCTAGCCGGGAATTCTCTGCCTGGTTCTACCCGCTGCCCGGAACGCTACGCAGGGCAAAAGCGGTTCTCGTCCTCCGTGCTTGCTTTTTCTCAGAAAGAGCCGTGGTGTGCGTTTTCGCCGGAAAACGCGTTTTCGGCCGAAAACGTGTACGTTTGCACTTCCCCGCCACAGGGAAGCTGCTAGCCGGGAATTCTCTGCCTGGTTCTACCCGCTGCCCGGAACGCTACGCAGGGCAAAAGCGGTTCTCGTCCTCCGTGCTTGCTTTTTCTCAGAAAGAGCCGTGGTGTGCGTTTTCGCCGGAAAACGCGTTTTCGGCCGAAAACGTGTACGTTTGCACTTCCCCGCCACAGGGAAGCTGCTAGCCGGGAATTCTCTGCCTGGTTCTACCCGCTGCCCGGAACGCTACGCAGGGCAAAAGCGGTTCTCGTCCTCCGTGCTTGCTTTTTCTCAGAAAGAGCCGTGGTGTGCGTTTTCGCCGGAAAACGCGTTTTCGGCCGAAAACGTGTACGTTTGCACTTCCCCGCCACAGGGAAGCTGCTAGCCGGGAATTCTCTGCCTGGTTCTACCCGCTGCCCGGAACGCTACGCAGGGCAAAAGCGGTTCTCGTCCTCCGTGCTTGCTTTTTCTCAGAAAGAGCCGTGGTGTGCGTTTTCGCCGGAAAACGCGTTTTCGGCCGAAAACGTGTACGTTTGCACTTCCCCGCCACAGGGAAGCTGCTAGCCGGGAATTCTCTGCCTGGTTCTACCCGCTGCCCGGAACGCTACGCAGGGCAAAAGCGGTTCTCGTCCTCCGTGCTTGCTTTTTCTCAGAAAGAGCCGTGGTGTGCGTTTTCGCCGGAAAACGCGTTTTCGGCCGAAAACGTGTACGTTTGCACTTCCCCGCCACAGGGAAGCTGCTAGCCGGGAATTCTCTGCCTGGTTCTACCCGCTGCCCGGAACGCTACGCAGGGCAAAAGCGGTTCTCGTCCTCCGTGCTTGCTTTTTCTCAGAAAGAGCCGTGGTGTGCGTTTTCGCCGGAAAACGCGTTTTCGGCCGAAAACGTGTACGTTTGCACTTCCCCGCCACAGGGAAGCTGCTAGCCGGGAATTCTCTGCCTGGTTCTACCCGCTGCCCGGAACGCTACGCAGGGCAAAAGCGGTTCTCGTCCTCCGTGCTTGCTTTTTCTCAGAAAGAGCCGTGGTGTGCGTTTTCGCCGGAAAACGCGTTTTCGGCCGAAAACGTGTACGTTTGCACTTCCCCGCCACAGGGAAGCTGCTAGCCGGGAATTCTCTGCCTGGTTCTACCCGCTGCCCGGAACGCTACGCAGGGCAAAAGCGGTTCTCGTCCTCCGTGCTTGCTTTTTCTCAGAAAGAGCCGTGGTGTGCGTTTTCGCCGGAAAACGCGTTTTCGGCCGAAAACGTGTACGTTTGCACTTCCCCGCCACAGGGAAGCTGCTAGCCGGGAATTCTCTGCCTGGTTCTACCCGCTGCCCGGAACGCTACGCAGGGCAAAAGCGGTTCTCGTCCTCCGTGCTTGCTTTTTCTCAGAAAGAGCCGTGGTGTGCGTTTTCGCCGGAAAACGCGTTTTCGGCCGAAAACGTGTACGTTTGCACTTCCCCGCCACAGGGAAGCTGCTAGCCGGGAATTCTCTGCCTGGTTCTACCCGCTGCCCGGAACGCTACGCAGGGCAAAAGCGGTTCTCGTCCTCCGTGCTTGCTTTTTCTCAGAAAGAGCCGTGGTGTGCGTTTTCGCCGGAAAACGCGTTTTCGGCCGAAAACGTGTACGTTTGCACTTCCCCGCCACAGGGAAGCTGCTAGCCGGGAATTCTCTGCCTGGTTCTACCCGCTGCCCGGAACGCTACGCAGGGCAAAAGCGGTTCTCGTCCTCCGTGCTTGCTTTTTCTCAGAAAGAGCCGTGGTGTGCGATTTCGCCGGAAAACGCGTTTTCGGCCGAAAACGTGTACGTTTGCACTTCCCCGCCACAGGGAAACTGCTAGCCGGGAATTCTCTGCCTGGTTCTACCCGCTGCCCGGAACGCTACGCAGGGCAAAAGCGGTTCTCGTCCTCCGTGCTTGCTTTTTCTCAGAAAGAGCCGTGGTGTGCGTTTTCGCCGGAAAACGCGTTTTCGGCCGAAAACGTGTACGTTTGCACTTCCCCGCCACAGGGAAGCTGCTAGCCGGGAATTCTCTGCCTGGTTCTACCCGCTGCCCGGAACGCTACGCAGGGCAAAAGCGGTTCTCGTCCTCCGTGCTTGCTTTTTCTCAGAAAGAGCCGTGGTGTGCGTTTTCGCCGGAAAACGCGTTTTCGGCCGAAAACGTGTACGTTTGCACTTCCCCGCCACAGGGAAGCTGCTAGCCGGGAATTCTCTGCCTGGTTCTACCCGCTGCCCGGAACGCTACGCAGGGCAAAAGCGGTTCTCGTCCTCCGTGCTTGCTTTTTCTCAGAAAGAGCCGTGGTGTGCGTTTTCGCCGGAAAACGCGTTTTCGGCCGAAAACGTGTACGTTTGCACTTCCCCGCCACAGGGAAGCTGCTAGCCGGGAATTCTCTGCCTGGTTCTACCCGCTGCCCGGAACGCTACGCAGGGCAAAAGCGGTTCTCGTCCTCCGTGCTTGCTTTTTCTCAGAAAGAGCCGTGGTGTGCGTTTTCGCCGGAAAACGCGTTTTCGGCCGAAAACGTGTACGTTTGCACTTCCCCGCCACAGGGAAGCTGCTAGCCGGGAATTCTCTGCCTGGTTCTACCCGCTGCCCGGAACGCTACGCAGGGCAAAAGCGGTTCTCGTCCTCCGTGCTTGCTTTTTCTCAGAAAGAGCCGTGGTGTGCGTTTTCGCCGGAAAACGCGTTTTCGGCCGAAAACGTGTACGTTTGCACTTCCCCGCCACAGGGAAGCTGCTAGCCGGGAATTCTCTGCCTGGTTCTACCCGCTGCCCGGAACGCTACGCAGGGCAAAAGCGGTTCTCGTCCTCCGTGCTTGCTTTTTCTCAGAAAGAGCCGTGGTGTGCGTTTTCGCCGGAAAACGCGTTTTCGGCCGAAAACGTGTACGTTTGCACTTCCCCGCCACAGGGAAGCTGCTAGCCGGGAATTCTCTGCCTGGTTCTACCCGCTGCCCGGAACGCTACGCAGGGCAAAAGCGGTTCTCGTCCTCCGTGCTTGCTTTTTCTCAGAAAGAGCCGTGGTGTGCGTTTTCGCCGGAAAACGCGTTTTCGGCCGAAAACGTGTACGTTTGCACTTCCCCGCCACAGGGAAGCTGCTAGCCGGGAATTCTCTGCCTGGTTCTACCCGCTGCCCGGAACGCTACGCAGGGCAAAAGCGGTTCTCGTCCTCCGTGCTTGCTTTTTCTCAGAAAGAGCCGTGGTGTGCGTTTTCGCCGGAAAACGCGTTTTCGGCCGAAAACGTGTACGTTTGCACTTCCCCGCCACAGGGAAGCTGCTAGCCGGGAATTCTCTGCCTGGTTCTACCCGCTGCCCGGAACGCTACGCAGGGCAAAAGCGGTTCTCGTCCTCCGTGCTTGCTTTTTCTCAGAAAGAGCCGTGGTGTGCGTTTTCGCCGGAAAACGCGTTTTCGGCCGAAAACGTGTACGTTTGCACTTCCCCGCCACAGGGAAGCTGCTAGCCGGGAATTCTCTGCCTGGTTCTACCCGCTGCCCGGAACGCTACGCAGGGCAAAAGCGGTTCTCGTCCTCCGTGCTTGCTTTTTCTCAGAAAGAGCCGTGGTGTGCGTTTTCGCCGGAAAACGCGTTTTCGGCCGAAAACGTGTACGTTTGCACTTCCCCGCCACAGGGAAGCTGCTAGCCGGGAATTCTCTGCCTGGTTCTACCCGCTGCCCGGAACGCTACGCAGGGCAAAAGCGGTTCTCGTCCTCCGTGCTTGCTTTTTCTCAGAAAGAGCCGTGGTGTGCGTTTTCGCCGGAAAACGCGTTTTCGGCCGAAAACGTGTACGTTTGCACTTCCCCGCCACAGGGAAGCTGCTAGCCGGGAATTCTCTGCCTGGTTCTACCCGCTGCCCGGAACGCTACGCAGGGCAAAAGCGGTTCTCGTCCTCCGTGCTTGCTTTTTCTCAGAAAGAGCCGTGGTGTGCGTTTTCGCCGGAAAACGCGTTTTCGGCCGAAAACGTGTACGTTTGCACTTCCCCGCCACAGGGAAGCTGCTAGCCGGGAATTCTCTGCCTGGTTCTACCCGCTGCCCGGAACGCTACGCAGGGCAAAAGCGGTTCTCGTCCTCCGTGCTTGCTTTTTCTCAGAAAGAGCCGTGGTGTGCGTTTTCGCCGGAAAACGCGTTTTCGGCCGAAAACGTGTACGTTTGCACTTCCCCGCCACAGGGAAGCTGCTAGCCGGGAATTCTCTGCCTGGTTCTACCCGCTGCCCGGAACGCTACGCAGGGCAAAAGCGGTTCTCGTCCTCCGTGCTTGCTTTTTCTCAGAAAGAGCCGTGGTGTGCGTTTTCGCCGGAAAACGCGTTTTCGGCCGAAAACGTGTACGTTTGCACTTCCCCGCCACAGGGAAGCTGCTAGCCGGGAATTCTCTGCCTGGTTCTACCCGCTGCCCGGAACGCTACGCAGGGCAAAAGCGGTTCTCGTCCTCCGTGCTTGCTTTTTCTCAGAAAGAGCCGTGGTGTGCGTTTTCGCCGGAAAACGCGTTTTCGGCCGAAAACGTGTACGTTTGCACTTCCCCGCCACAGGGAAGCTGCTAGCCGGGAATTCTCTGCCTGGTTCTACCCGCTGCCCGGAACGCTACGCAGGGCAAAAGCGGTTCTCGTCCTCCGTGCTTGCTTTTTCTCAGAAAGAGCCGTGGTGTGCGTTTTCGCCGGAAAACGCGTTTTCGGCCGAAAACGTGTACGTTTGCACTTCCCCGCCACAGGGAAGCTGCTAGCCGGGAATTCTCTGCCTGGTTCTACCCGCTGCCCGGAACGCTACGCAGGGCAAAAGCGGTTCTCGTCCTCCGTGCTTGCTTTTTCTCAGAAAGAGCCGTGGTGTGCGTTTTCGCCGGAAAACGCGTTTTCGGCCGAAAACGTGTACGTTTGCACTTCCCCGCCACAGGGAAGCTGCTAGCCGGGAATTCTCTGCCTGGTTCTACCCGCTGCCCGGAACGCTACGCAGGGCAAAAGCGGTTCTCGTCCTCCGTGCTTGCTTTTTCTCAGAAAGAGCCGTGGTGTGCGTTTTCGCCGGAAAACGCGTTTTCGGCCGAAAACGTGTACGTTTGCACTTCCCCGCCACAGGGAAGCTGCTAGCCGGGAATTCTCTGCCTGGTTCTACCCGCTGCCCGGAACGCTACGCAGGGCAAAAGCGGTTCTCGTCCTCCGTGCTTGCTTTTTCTCAGAAAGAGCCGTGGTGTGCGTTTTCGCCGGAAAACGCGTTTTCGGCCGAAAACGTGTACGTTTGCACTTCCCCGCCACAGGGAAGCTGCTAGCCGGGAATTCTCTGCCTGGTTCTACCCGCTGCCCGGAACGCTACGCAGGGCAAAAGCGGTTCTCGTCCTCCGTGCTTGCTTTTTCTCAGAAAGAGCCGTGGTGTGCGTTTTCGCCGGAAAACGCGTTTTCGGCCGAAAACGTGTACGTTTGCACTTCCCCGCCACAGGGAAGCTGCTAGCCGGGAATTCTCTGCCTGGTTCTACCCGCTGCCCGGAACGCTACGCAGGGCAAAAGCGGTTCTCGTCCTCCGTGCTTGCTTTTTCTCAGAAAGAGCCGTGGTGTGCGTTTTCGCCGGAAAACGCGTTTTCGGCCGAAAACGTGTACGTTTGCACTTCCCCGCCACAGGGAAGCTGCTAGCCGGGAATTCTCTGCCTGGTTCTACCCGCTGCCCGGAACGCTACGCAGGGCAAAAGCGGTTCTCGTCCTCCGTGCTTGCTTTTTCTCAGAAAGAGCCGTGGTGTGCGATTTCGCCGGAAAACGCGTTTTCGGCCGAAAACGTGTACGTTTGCACTTCCCCGCCACAGGGAACCTGCTAGCCGGGAATTCTCTGCCTGGTTCTACCCGCTGCCCGGAACGCTACGCAGGGCAAAAGCGGTTCTCGTCCTCCGTGCTTGCTTTTTCTCAGAAAGAGCCGTGGTGTGCGTTTTCGCCGGAAAACGCGTTTTCGGCCGAAAACGTGTACGTTTGCACTTCCCCGCCACAGGGAAGCTGCTAGCCGGGAATTCTCTGCCTGGTTCTACCCGCTGCCCGGAACGCTACGCAGGGCAAAAGCGGTTCTCGTCCTCCGTGCTTGCTTTTTCTCAGAAAGAGCCGTGGTGTGCGTTTTCGCCGGAAAACGCGTTTTCGGCCGAAAACGTGTACGTTTGCACTTCCCCGCCACAGGGAAGCTGCTAGCCGGGAATTCTCTGCCTGGTTCTACCCGCTGCCCGGAACGCTACGCAGGGCAAAAGCGGTTCTCGTCCTCCGTGCTTGCTTTTTCTCAGAAAGAGCCGTGGTGTGCGTTTTCGCCGGAAAACGCGTTTTCGGCCGAAAACGTGTACGTTTGCACTTCCCCGCCACAGGGAAGCTGCTAGCCGGGAATTCTCTGCCTGGTTCTACCCGCTGCCCGGAACGCTACGCAGGGCAAAAGCGGTTCTCGTCCTCCGTGCTTGCTTTTTCTCAGAAAGAGCCGTGGTGTGCGTTTTCGCCGGAAAACGCGTTTTCGGCCGAAAACGTGTACGTTTGCACTTCCCCGCCACAGGGAAGCTGCTAGCCGGGAATTCTCTGCCTGGTTCTACCCGCTGCCCGGAACGCTACGCAGGGCAAAAGCGGTTCTCGTCCTCCGTGCTTGCTTTTTCTCAGAAAGAGCCGTGGTGTGCGTTTTCGCCGGAAAACGCGTTTTCGGCCGAAAACGTGTACGTTTGCACTTCCCCGCCACAGGGAAGCTGCTAGCCGGGAATTCTCTGCCTGGTTCTACCCGCTGCCCGGAACGCTACGCAGGGCAAAAGCGGTTCTCGTCCTCCGTGCTTGCTTTTTCTCAGAAAGAGCCGTGGTGTGCGTTTTCGCCGGAAAACGCGTTTTCGGCCGAAAACGTGTACGTTTGCACTTCCCCGCCACAGGGAAGCTGCTAGCCGGGAATTCTCTGCCTGGTTCTACCCGCTGCCCGGAACGCTACGCAGGGCAAAAGCGGTTCTCGTCCTCCGTGCTTGCTTTTTCTCAGAAAGAGCCGTGGTGTGCGTTTTCGCCGGAAAACGCGTTTTCGGCCGAAAACGTGTACGTTTGCACTTCCCCGCCACAGGGAAGCTGCTAGCCGGGAATTCTCTGCCTGGTTCTACCCGCTGCCCGGAACGCTACGCAGGGCAAAAGCGGTTCTCGTCCTCCGTGCTTGCTTTTTCTCAGAAAGAGCCGTGGTGTGCGTTTTCGCCGGAAAACGCGTTTTCGGCCGAAAACGTGTACGTTTGCACTTCCCCGCCACAGGGAAGCTGCTAGCCGGGAATTCTCTGCCTGGTTCTACCCGCTGCCCGGAACGCTACGCAGGGCAAAAGCGGTTCTCGTCCTCCGTGCTTGCTTTTTCTCAGAAAGAGCCGTGGTGTGCGTTTTCGCCGGAAAACGCGTTTTCGGCCGAAAACCTGTACGTTTGCACTTCCCTGCCACAGGGAAGCTGCTAGCCGGGAATTCTCTGCCTGGTTTTACCCGCTGCCCGGAACGCTACGCAGGGCAAAAGCGGTTCTCGTCCTCCGTGCTTGCTTTTTCTCAGAAAGAGCCGTGGTGTGCGTTTTCGCCGGAAAACGCGTTTTCGGCCGAAAACGTGTACGTTTGCACTTCCCCGCCACAGGGAAGCTGCTAGCCGGGAATTCTCTGCCTGGTTCTACCCGCTGCCCGGAACGCTACGCAGGGCAAAAGCGGTTCTCGTCCTCCGTGCTTGCTTTTTCTCAGAAAGAGCCGTGGTGTGCGTTTTCGCCGGAAAACGCGTTTTCGGCCGAAAACGTGTACGTTTGCACTTCCCCGCCACAGGGAAGCTGCTAGCCGGGAATTCTCTGCCTGGTTCTACCCGCTGCCCGGAACGCTACGCAGGGCAAAAGCGGTTCTCGTCCTCCGTGCTTGCTTTTTCTCAGAAAGAGCCGTGGTGTGCGTTTTCGCCGGAAAACGCGTTTTCGGCCGAAAACGTGTACGTTTGCACTTCCCCGCCACAGGGAAGCTGCTAGCCGGGAATTCTCTGCCTGGTTCTACCCGCTGCCCGGAACGCTACGCAGGGCAAAAGCGGTTCTCGTCCTCCGTGCTTGCTTTTTCTCAGAAAGAGCCGTGGTGTGCGTTTTCGCCGGAAAACGCGTTTTCGGCCGAAAACGTGTACGTTTGCACTTCCCCGCCACAGGGAAGCTGCTAGCCGGGAATTCTCTGCCTGGTTCTACCCGCTGCCCGGAACGCTACGCAGGGCAAAAGCGGTTCTCGTCCTCCGTGCTTGCTTTTTCTCAGAAAGAGCCGTGGTGTGCGATTTCGCCGGAAAACGCGTTTTCGGCCGAAAACGTGTACGTTTGCACTTCCCCGCCACAGGGAACCTGCTAGCCGGGAATTCTCTGCCTGGTTCTACCCGCTGCCCGGAACGCTACGCAGGGCAAAAGCGGTTCTCGTCCTCCGTGCTTGCTTTTTCTCATAAAGAGCCGTGGTGTGCGTTTTCGCCGGAAAACGCGTTTTCGGCCGAAAACGTGTACGTTGCACTTCCCCGCCACAGGGAAGCTGCTAGCCGGGAATTCTCTGCCTGGTTCTACCCGCTGCCCGGAACGCTACGCAGGGCAAAAGCGGTTCTCGTCCTCCGTGCTTGCTTTTTCTCAGAAAGAGCCGTGGTGTGCATTTTTGCCGGAAAACGCGTTTTCGACCGAAAACGTGTACGTTTGCACTTCCCCGCCACAGGGAAGCTGCTAGCCGGGAATTCTCTGCCTGGTTCTACCCGCTGCCCGGAACGCTACGCAGGGCAAAAGCGGTTCTCGTCCTCCGTGCTTGCTTTTTCTCAGAAAGAGCCGTGGTGTGCGATTTCGCCGGAAAACGCGTTTTCGGCCGAAAACGTGTACGTTTGCACTTCCCCGCCACAGGGAAGCTGCTAGCCGGGAATTCTCTGCCTGGTTCTACCCGCTGCCCGGAACGCTACGCAGGGCAAAAGCGGTTCTCGTCCTCCGTGCTTGCTTTTTCTCAGAAAGAGCCGTGGTGTGCGTTTTCGCCGGAAAACGCGTTTTCGGCCGAAAACGTGTACGTTTGCACTTCCCCGCCACAGGGAAGCTGCTAGCCGGGAATTCTCTGCCTGGTTCTACCCGCTGCCCGGAACGCTACGCAGGGCAAAAGCGGTTCTCGTCCTCCGTGCTTGCTTTTTCTCAGAAAGAGCCGTGGTGTGCGTTTTCGCCGGAAAACGCGTTTTCGGCCGAAAACGTGTACGTTTGCACTTCCCCGCCACAGGGAAGCTGCTAGCCGGGAATTCTCTGCCTGGTTCTACCCGCTGCCCGGAACGCTACGCAGGGCAAAAGCGGTTCTCGTCCTCCGTGCTTGCTTTTTCTCAGAAAGAGCCGTGGTGTGCGATTTCGCCGGAAAACGCGTTTTCGGCCGAAAACGTGTACGTTTGCACTTCCCCGCCACAGGGAAGCTGCTAGCCGGGAATTCTCTGCCTGGTTCTACCCGCTGCCCGGAACGCTACGCAGGGCAAAAGCGGTTCTCGTCCTCCGTGCTTGCTTTTTCTCAGAAAGAGCCGTGGTGTGCGTTTTCGCCGGAAAACGCGTTTTCGGCCGAAAACGTGTACGTTTGCACTTCCCCGCCACAGGGAAGCTGCTAGCCGGGAATTCTCTGCCTGGTTCTACCCGCTGCCCGGAACGCTACGCAGGGCAAAAGCGGTTCTCGTCCTCCGTGCTTGCTTTTTCTCAGAAAGAGCCGTGGTGTGCGTTTTCGCCGGAAAACGCGTTTTCGGCCGAAAACGTGTACGTTTGCACTTCCCCGCCACAGGGAAGCTGCTAGCCGGGAATTCTCTGCCTGGTTCTACCCGCTGCCCGGAACGCTACGCAGGGCAAAAGCGGTTCTCGTCCTCCGTGCTTGCTTTTTCTCAGAAAGAGCCGTGGTGTGCGTTTTCGCCGGAAAACGCGTTTTCGGCCGAAAACGTGTACGTTTGCACTTCCCCGCCACAGGGAAGCTGCTAGCCGGGAATTCTCTGCCTGGTTCTACCCGCTGCCCGGAACGCTACGCAGGGCAAAAGCGGTTCTCGTCCTCCGTGCTTGCTTTTTCTCAGAAAGAGCCGTGGTGTGCGTTTTCGCCGGAAAACGCGTTTTCGGCCGAAAACGTGTACGTTTGCACTTCCCCGCCACAGGGAAGCTGCTAGCCGGGAATTCTCTGCCTGGTTCTACCCGCTGCCCAGAACGCTACGCAGGGCAAAAGCGGTTCTCGTCCTCCGTGCTTGCTTTTTCTCAGAAAGAGCCGTGGTGTGCGTTTTCGCCGGAAAACGCGTTTTCGGCCGAAAACGTGTACGTTTGCACTTCCCCGCCACAGGGAAGCTGCTAGCCGGGAATTCTCTGCCTGGTTCTACCCGCTGCCCGGAACGCTACGCAGGGCAAAAGCGGTTCTCGTCCTCCGTGCTTGCTTTTTCTCAGAAAGAGCCGTGGTGTGCGTTTTCGCCGGAAAACGCGTTTTCGGCCGAAAACGTGTACGTTTGCACTTCCCCGCCACAGGGAAGCTGCTAGCCGGGAATTCTCTGCCTGGTTCTACCCGCTGCCCGGAACGCTACGCAGGGCAAAAGCGGTTCTCGTCCTCCGTGCTTGCTTTTTCTCAGAAAGAGCCGTGGTGTGCGTTTTCGCCGGAAAACGCGTTTTCGGCCGAAAACGTGTACGTTTGCACTTCCCCGCCACAGGGAAGCTGCTAGCCGGGAATTCTCTGCCTGGTTCTACCCGCTGCCCGGAACGCTACGCAGGGCAAAAGCGGTTCTCGTCCTCCGTGCTTGCTTTTTCTCAGAAAGAGCCGTGGTGTGCGTTTTCGCCGGAAAACGCGTTTTCGGCCGAAAACGTGTACGTTTGCACTTCCCCGCCACAGGGAAGCTGCTAGCCGGGAATTCTCTGCCTGGTTCTACCCGCTGCCCGGAACGCTACGCAGGGCAAAAGCGGTTCTCGTCCTCCGTGCTTGCTTTTTCTCAGAAAGAGCCGTGGTGTGCGTTTTCGCTGGAAAACGCGTTTTCGGCCGAAAACGTGTACGTTTGCACTTCCCCGCCACAGGGAAGCTGCTAGCCGGGAATTCTCTGCCTGGTTCTACCCGCTGCCCGGAACGCTACGCAGGGCAAAAGCGGTTCTCGTCCTCCGTGCTTGCTTTTTCTCAGAAAGAGCCGTGGTGTGCGTTTTCGCCGGAAAACGCGTTTTCGGCCGAAAACGTGTACGTTTGCACTTCCCCGCCACAGGGAAGCTGCTAGCCGGGAATTCTCTGCCTGGTTCTACCCGCTGCCCGGAACGCTACGCAGGGCAAAAGCGGTTCTCGTCCTCCGTGCTTGCTTTTTCTCAGAAAGAGCCGTGGTGTGCGTTTTCGCCGGAAAACGCGTTTTCGGCCGAAAACCTGTACGTTTGCACTTCCCTGCCACAGGGAAGCTGCTAGCCGGGAATTCTCTGCCTGGTTTTACCCGCTGCCCGGAACGCTACGCAGGGCAAAAGCGGTTCTCGTCCTCCGTGCTTGCTTTTTCTCAGAAAGAGCCGTGGTGTGCGTTTTCGCCGGAAAACGCGTTTTCGGCCGAAAACGTGTACGTTTGCACTTCCCCGCCACAGGGAAGCTGCTAGCCGGGAATTCTCTGCCTGGTTCTACCCGCTGCCCGGAACGCTACGCAGGGCAAAAGCGGTTCTCGTCCTCCGTGCTTGCTTTTTCTCAGAAAGAGCCGTGGTGTGCGATTTCGCCGGAAAACGCGTTTTCGGCCGAAAACGTGTACGTTTGCACTTCCCCGCCACAGGGAAGCTGCTAGCCGGGAATTCTCTGCCTGGTTCTACCCGCTGCCCGGAACGCTACGCAGGGCAAAAGCGGTTCTCGTCCTCCGTGCTTGCTTTTTCTCAGAAAGAGCCGTGGTGTGCGTTTTCGCCGGAAAACGCGTTTTCGGCCGAAAACGTGTACGTTTGCACTTCCCCGCCACAGGGAAGCTGCTAGCCGGGAATTCTCTGCCTGGTTCTACCCGCTGCCCGGAACGCTACGCAGGGCAAAAGCGGTTCTCGTCCTCCGTGCTTGCTTTTTCTCAGAAAGAGCCGTGGTGTGCGTTTTCGCCGGAAAACGCGTTTTCGGCCGAAAACGTGTACGTTTGCACTTCCCCGCCACAGGGAAGCTGCTAGCCGGGAATTCTCTGCCTGGTTCTACCCGCTGCCCGGAACGCTACGCAGGGCAAAAGCGGTTCTCGTCCTCCGTGCTTGCTTTTTCTCAGAAAGAGCCGTGGTGTGCGTTTTCGCCGGAAAACGCGTTTTCGGCCGAAAACGTGTACGTTTGCACTTCCCCGCCACAGGGAAGCTGCTAGCCGGGAATTCTCTGCCTGGTTCTACCCGCTGCCCGGAACGCTACGCAGGGCAAAAGCGGTTCTCGTCCTCCGTGCTTGCTTTTTCTCAGAAAGAGCCGTGGTGTGCGTTTTCGCCGGAAAACGCGTTTTCGGCCGAAAACGTGTACGTTTGCACTTCCCCGCCACAGGGAAGCTGCTAGCCGGGAATTCTCTGCCTGGTTCTACCCGCTGCCCGGAACGCTACGCAGGGCAAAAGCGGTTCTCGTCCTCCGTGCTTGCTTTTTCTCAGAAAGAGCCGTGGTGTGCATTTTCGCCGGAAAACGCGTTTTCGGCCGAAAACGTGTACGTTTGCACTTCCCCGCCACAGGGAAGCTGCTAGCCGGGAATTCTCTGCCTGGTTCTACCCGCTGCCCGGAACGCTACGCAGGGCAAAAGCGGTTCTCGTCCTCCGTGCTTGCTTTTTCTCAGAAAGAGCCGTGGTGTGCGTTTTCGCCGGAAAACGCGTTTTCGGCCGAAAACGTGTACGTTTGCACTTCCCCGCCACAGGGAAGCTGCTAGCCGGGAATTCTCTGCCTGGTTCTACCCGCTGCCCGGAACGCTACGCAGGGCAAAAGCGGTTCTCGTCCTCCGTGCTTGCTTTTTCTCAGAAAGAGCCGTGGTGTGCTTTTTCGCCGGAAAACGCGTTTTCGGCCGAAAACGTGTACGTTTGCACTTCCCCGCCACAGGGAAGCTGCTAGCCGGGAATTCTCTGCCTGGTTCTACCCGCTGCCCGGAACGCTACGCAGGGCAAAAGCGGTTCTCGTCCTCCGTGCTTGCTTTTTCTCAGAAAGAGCCGTGGTGTGCGTTTTCGCCGGAAAACGCGTTTTCGGCCGAAAACGTGTACGTTTGCACTTCCCCGCCACAGGGAAGCTGCTAGCCGGGAATTCTCTGCCTGGTTCTACCCGCTGCCCGGAACGCTACGCAGGGCAAAAGCGGTTCTCGTCCTCCGTGCTTGCTTTTTCTCAGAAAGAGCCGTGGTGTGCGATTTCGCCGGAAAACGCGTTTTCGGCCGAAAACGTGTACGTTTGCACTTCCCTGCCACAGGGAAGCTGCTAGCCGGGAATTCTCTGCCTGGTTTTACCCGCTGCCCGGAACGCTACGCAGGGCAAAAGCGGTTCTCGTCCTCCGTGCTTGCTTTTTCTCAGAAAGAGCCGTGGTGTGCGTTTTCGCCGGAAAACGCGTTTTCGGCCGAAAACGTGTACGTTTGCACTTCCCCGCCACAGGGAAGCTGCTAGCCGGGAATTCTCTGCCTGGTTCTACCCGCTGCCCGGAACGCTACGCAGGGCAAAAGCGGTTCTCGTCCTCCGTGCTTGCTTTTTCTCAGAAAGAGCCGTGGTGTGCGATTTCGCCGGAAAAGGCGTTTTCGGCCGAAAACGTGTACGTTTGCACTTCCCCGCCACAGGGAAGCTGCTAGCCGGGAATTCTCTGCCTGGTTCTACCCGCTGCCCGGAACGCTACGCAGGGCAAAAGCGGTTCTCGTCCTCCGTGCTTGCTTTTTCTCAGAAAGAGCCGTGGTGTGCGTTTTCGCCGGAAAACGCCTTTTCGGCCGAAAACGTGTACGTTTGCACTTCCCCGCCACAGGGAAGCTGCTAGCCGGGAATTCTCTGCCTGGTTCTACCCGCTGCCCGGAACGCTACGCAGGGCAAAAGCGGTTCTCGTCCTCCGTGCTTGCTTTTTCTCAGAAAGAGCCGTGGTGTGCGTTTTCGCCGGAAAACGCGTTTTCGGCCGAAAACGTGTACGTTTGCACTTCCCCGCCACAGGGAAGCTGCTAGCCGGGAATTCTCTGCCTGGTTCTACCCGCTGCCCGGAACGCTACGCAGGGCAAAAGCGGTTCTCGTCCTCCGTGCTTGCTTTTTCTCAGAAAGAGCCGTGGTGTGCGTTTTCGCCGGAAAACGCGTTTTCGGCCGAAAACGTGTACGTTTGCACTTCCCCGCCACAGGGAAGCTGCTAGCCGGGAATTCTCTGCCTGGTTCTACCCGCTGCCCGGAACGCTACGCAGGGCAAAAGCGGTTCTCGTCCTCCGTGCTTGCTTTTTCTCAGAAAGAGCCGTGGTGTGCGTTTTCGCCGGAAAACGCGTTTTCGGCCGAAAACGTGTACGTTTGCACTTCCCCGCCACAGGGAAGCTGCTAGCCGGGAATTCTCTGCCTGGTTCTACCCGCTGCCCGGAACGCTACGCAGGGCAAAAGCGGTTCTCGTCCTCCGTGCTTGCTTTTTCTCAGAAAGAGCCGTGGTGTGCGTTTTCGCCGGAAAACGCGTTTTCGGCCGAAAACGTGTACGTTTGCACTTCCCCGCCACAGGGAACCTGCTAGCCGGGAATTCTCTGCCTGGTTCTACCCGCTGCCCGGAACGCTACGCAGGGCAAAAGCGGTTCTCGTCCTCCGTGCTTGCTTTTTCTCAGAAAGAGCCGTGGTGTGCGTTTTCGCCGGAAAACGCGTTTTCGGCCGAAAACGTGTACGTTTGCACTTCCCCGCCACAGGGAAGCTGCTAGCCGGGAATTCTCTGCCTGGTTCTACCCGCTGCCCGGAACGCTACGCAGGGCAAAAGCGGTTCTCGTCCTCCGTGCTTGCTTTTTCTCAGAAAGAGCCGTGGTGTGCATTTTCGCCGGAAAACGCGTTTTCGGCCGAAAACGTGTACGTTTGCACTTCCCCGCCACAGGGAAGCTGCTAGCCGGGAATTCTCTGCCTGGTTCTACCCGCTGCCCGGAACGCTACGCAGGGCAAAAGCGGTTCTCGTCCTCCGTGCTTGCTTTTTCTCAGAAAGAGCCGTGGTGTGCTTTTTCGCCGGAAAACGCGTTTTCGGCCGAAAACGTGTACGTTTGCACTTCCCCGCCACAGGGAAGCTGCTAGCCGGGAATTCTCTGCCTGGTTCTACCCGCTGCCCGGAACGCTACGCAGGGCAAAAGCGGTTCTCGTCCTCCGTGCTTGCTTTTTCTCAGAAAGAGCCGTGGTGTGCGTTTTCGCCGGAAAACGCGTTTTCGGCCGAAAACGTGTACGTTTGCACTTCCCCGCCACAGGGAAGCTGCTAGCCGGGAATTCTCTGCCTGGTTCTACCCGCTGCCCGGAACGCTACGCAGGGCAAAAGCGGTTCTCGTCCTCCGTGCTTGCTTTTTCTCAGAAAGAGCCGTGGTGTGCGATTTCGCCGGAAAACGCGTTTTCGGCCGAAAACGTGTACGTTTGCACTTCCCTGCCACAGGGAAGCTGCTAGCCGGGAATTCTCTGCCTAGTTTTACCCGCTGCCCGGAACGCTACGCAGGGCAAAAGCGGTTCTCGTCCTCCGTGCTTGCTTTTTCTCAGAAAGAGCCGTGGTGTGCGTTTTCGCCGGAAAACGCGTTTTCGGCCGAAAACGTGTACGTTTGCACTTCCCCGCCACAGGGAAGCTGCTAGCCGGGAATTCTCTGCCTGGTTCTACCCGCTGCCCGGAACGCTACGCAGGGCAAAAGCGGTTCTCGTCCTCCGTGCTTGCTTTTTCTCAGAAAGAGCCGTGGTGTGCGATTTCGCCGGAAAAGGCGTTTTCGGCCGAAAACGTGTACGTTTGCACTTCCCCGCCACAGGGAAGCTGCTAGCCGGGAATTCTCTGCCTGGTTCTACCCGCTGCCCGGAACGCTACGCAGGGCAAAAGCGGTTCTCGTCCTCCGTGCTTGCTTTTTCTCAGAAAGAGCCGTGGTGTGCGATTTCGCCGGAAAACGCGTTTTCGGCCGAAAACGTGTACGTTTGCACTTCCCTGCCACAGGGAAGCTGCTAGCCGGGAATTCTCTGCCTAGTTTTACCCGCTGCCCGGAACGCTACGCAGGGCAAAAGCGGTTCTCGTCCTCCGTGCTTGCTTTTTCTCAGAAAGAGCCGTGGTGTGCGTTTTCGCCGGAAAACGCGTTTTCGGCCGAAAACGTGTACGTTTGCACTTCCCCGCCACAGGGAAGCTGCTAGCCGGGAATTCTCTGCCTGGTTCTACCCGCTGCCCGGAACGCTACGCAGGGCAAAAGCGGTTCTCGTCCTCCGTGCTTGCTTTTTCTCAGAAAGAGCCGTGGTGTGCGTTTTCGCCGGAAAACGCGTTTTCGGCCGAAAACGTGTACGTTTGCACTTCCCCGCCACAGGGAAGCTGCTAGCCGGGAATTCTCTGCCTGGTTCTACCCGCTGCCCGGAACGCTACGCAGGGCAAAAGCGGTTCTCGTCCTCCGTGCTTGCTTTTTCTCAGAAAGAGCCGTGGTGTGCGATTTCGCCGGAAAACGCGTTTTCGGCCGAAAACGTGTACGTTTGCACTTCCCTGCCACAGGGAAGCTGCTAGCCGGGAATTCTCTGCCTGGTTTTACCCGCTGCCCGGAACGCTACGCAGGGCAAAAGCGGTTCTCGTCCTCCGTGCTTGCTTTTTCTCAGAAAGAGCCGTGGTGTGCGTTTTCGCCGGAAAACGCGTTTTCGGCCGAAAACGTGTACGTTTGCACTTCCCCGCCACAGGGAAGCTGCTAGCCGGGAATTCTCTGCCTGGTTCTACCCGCTGCCCGGAACGCTACGCAGGGCAAAAGCGGTTCTCGTCCTCCGTGCTTGCTTTTTCTCAGAAAGAGCCGTGGTGTGCGATTTCGCCGGAAAAGGCGTTTTCGGCCGAAAACGTGTACGTTTGCACTTCCCCGCCACAGGGAAGCTGCTAGCCGGGAATTCTCTGCCTGGTTCTACCCGCTGCCCGGAACGCTACGCAGGGCAAAAGCGGTTCTCGTCCTCCGTGCTTGCTTTTTCTCAGAAAGAGCCGTGGTGTGCGTTTTCGCCGGAAAACGCCTTTTCGGCCGAAAACGTGTACGTTTGCACTTCCCCGCCACAGGGAAGCTGCTAGCCGGGAATTCTCTGCCTGGTTCTACCCGCTGCCCGGAACGCTACGCAGGGCAAAAGCGGTTCTCGTCCTCCGTGCTTGCTTTTTCTCAGAAAGAGCCGTGGTGTGCGTTTTCGCCGGAAAACGCGTTTTCGGCCGAAAACGTGTACGTTTGCACTTCCCCGCCACAGGGAAGCTGCTAGCCGGGAATTCTCTGCCTGGTTCTACCCGCTGCCCGGAACGCTACGCAGGGCAAAAGCGGTTCTCGTCCTCCGTGCTTGCTTTTTCTCAGAAAGAGCCGTGGTGTGCGTTTTCGCCGGAAAACGCGTTTTCGGCCGAAAACGTGTACGTTTGCACTTCCCCGCCACAGGGAAGCTGCTAGCCGGGAATTCTCTGCCTGGTTCTACCCGCTGCCCGGAACGCTACGCAGGGCAAAAGCGGTTCTCGTCCTCCGTGCTTGCTTTTTCTCAGAAAGAGCCGTGGTGTGCGTTTTCGCCGGAAAACGCGTTTTCGGCCGAAAACGTGTACGTTTGCACTTCCCCGCCACAGGGAAGCTGCTAGCCGGGAATTCTCTGCCTGGTTCTACCCGCTGCCCGGAACGCTACGCAGGGCAAAAGCGGTTCTCGTCCTCCGTGCTTGCTTTTTCTCAGAAAGAGCCGTGGTGTGCGTTTTCGCCGGAAAACGCGTTTTCGGCCGAAAACGTGTACGTTTGCACTTCCCCGCCACAGGGAACCTGCTAGCCGGGAATTCTCTGCCTGGTTCTACCCGCTGCCCGGAACGCTACGCAGGGCAAAAGCGGTTCTCGTCCTCCGTGCTTGCTTTTTCTCAGAAAGAGCCGTGGTGTGCGTTTTCGCCGGAAAACGCGTTTTCGGCCGAAAACGTGTACGTTTGCACTTCCCCGCCACAGGGAAGCTGCTAGCCGGGAATTCTCTGCCTGGTTCTACCCGCTGCCCGGAACGCTACGCAGGGCAAAAGCGGTTCTCGTCCTCCGTGCTTGCTTTTTCTCAGAAAGAGCCGTGGTGTGCATTTTCGCCGGAAAACGCGTTTTCGGCCGAAAACGTGTACGTTTGCACTTCCCCGCCACAGGGAAGCTGCTAGCCGGGAATTCTCTGCCTGGTTCTACCCGCTGCCCGGAACGCTACGCAGGGCAAAAGCGGTTCTCGTCCTCCGTGCTTGCTTTTTCTCAGAAAGAGCCGTGGTGTGCTTTTTCGCCGGAAAACGCGTTTTCGGCCGAAAACGTGTACGTTTGCACTTCCCCGCCACAGGGAAGCTGCTAGCCGGGAATTCTCTGCCTGGTTCTACCCGCTGCCCGGAACGCTACGCAGGGCAAAAGCGGTTCTCGTCCTCCGTGCTTGCTTTTTCTCAGAAAGAGCCGTGGTGTGCGTTTTCGCCGGAAAACGCGTTTTCGGCCGAAAACGTGTACGTTTGCACTTCCCCGCCACAGGGAAGCTGCTAGCCGGGAATTCTCTGCCTGGTTCTACCCGCTGCCCGGAACGCTACGCAGGGCAAAAGCGGTTCTCGTCCTCCGTGCTTGCTTTTTCTCAGAAAGAGCCGTGGTGTGCGATTTCGCCGGAAAACGCGTTTTCGGCCGAAAACGTGTACGTTTGCACTTCCCTGCCACAGGGAAGCTGCTAGCCGGGAATTCTCTGCCTAGTTTTACCCGCTGCCCGGAACGCTACGCAGGGCAAAAGCGGTTCTCGTCCTCCGTGCTTGCTTTTTCTCAGAAAGAGCCGTGGTGTGCGTTTTCGCCGGAAAACGCGTTTTCGGCCGAAAACGTGTACGTTTGCACTTCCCCGCCACAGGGAAGCTGCTAGCCGGGAATTCTCTGCCTGGTTCTACCCGCTGCCCGGAACGCTACGCAGGGCAAAAGCGGTTCTCGTCCTCCGTGCTTGCTTTTTCTCAGAAAGAGCCGTGGTGTGCGATTTCGCCGGAAAAGGCGTTTTCGGCCGAAAACGTGTACGTTTGCACTTCCCCGCCACAGGGAAGCTGCTAGCCGGGAATTCTCTGCCTAGTTTTACCCGCTGCCCGGAACGCTACGCAGGGCAAAAGCGGTTCTCGTCCTCCGTGCTTGCTTTTTCTCAGAAAGAGCCGTGGTGTGCGATTTCGCCGGAAAACGCGTTTTCGGCCGAAAACGTGTACGTTTGCACTTCCCTGCCACAGGGAAGCTGCTAGCCGGGAATTCTCTGCCTAGTTTTACCCGCTGCCCGGAACGCTACGCAGGGCAAAAGCGGTTCTCGTCCTCCGTGCTTGCTTTTTCTCAGAAAGAGCCGTGGTGTGCGTTTTCGCCGGAAAACGCGTTTTCGGCCGAAAACGTGTACGTTTGCACTTCCCCGCCACAGGGAAGCTGCTAGCCGGGAATTCTCTGCCTGGTTCTACCCGCTGCCCGGAACGCTACGCAGGGCAAAAGCGGTTCTCGTCCTCCGTGCTTGCTTTTTCTCAGAAAGAGCCGTGGTGTGCGATTTCGCCGGAAAAGGCGTTTTCGGCCGAAAACGTGTACGTTTGCACTTCCCCGCCACAGGGAAGCTGCTAGCCGGGAATTCTCTGCCTGGTTCTACCCGCTGCCCGGAACGCTACGCAGGGCAAAAGCGGTTCTCGTCCTCCGTGCTTGCTTTTTCTCAGAAAGAGCCGTGGTGTGCGTTTTCGCCGGGAAAACGCCTTTTCGGCCGAAAACGTGTACGTTTGCACTTCCCCGCCACAGGGAACCTGCTAGCCGGGAATTCTCTGCCTGGTTCTACCCGCTGCCCGGAACGCTACGCAGGGCAAAAGCGGTTCTCGTCCTCAGTGCTTGCTTTTTCTCAGAAAGAGCCGTGGTGTGCGTTTTCGCCGGAAAACGCGTTTTCGGCCGAAAACGTGTACGTTTGCACTTCCCCGCCACAGGGAAGCTGCTAGCCGGGAATTCTCTGCCTGGTTCTACCCGCTGCCCGGAACGCTACGCAGGGCAAAAGCGGTTCTCGTCCTCCGTGCTTGCTTTTTCTCAGAAAGAGCCGTGGTGTGCGATTTCGCCGGAAAACGCGTTTTCGGCCGAAAACGTGTACGTTTGCACTTCCCCGCCACAGGGAAGCTGCTAGCCGGGAATTCTCTGCCTGGTTCTACCCGCTGCCCGGAACGCTACGCAGGGCAAAAGCGGTTCTCGTCCTCCGTGCTTGCTTTTTCTCAGAAAGAGCCGTGGTGTGCGTTTTCGCCGGAAAACGCGTTTTCGGCCGAAAACGTGTACGTTTGCACTTCCCCGCCACAGGGAAGCTGCTAGCCGGGAATTCTCTGCCTGGTTCTACCCGCTGCCCGGAACGCTACGCAGGGCAAAAGCGGTTCTCGTCCTCCGTGCTTGCTTTTTCTCAGAAAGAGCCGTGGTGTGCGTTTTCGCCGGAAAACGCGTTTTCGGCCGAAAACGTGTACGTTTGCACTTCCCCGCCACAGGGAAGCTGCTAGCCGGGAATTCTCTGCCTGGTTCTACCCGCTGCCCGGAACGCTACGCAGGGCAAAAGCGGTTCTCGTCCTCCGTGCTTGCTTTTTCTCAGAAAGAGCCGTGGTGTGCGTTTTCGCCGGAAAACGCGTTTTCGGCCGAAAACGTGTACGTTTGCACTTCCCCGCCACAGGGAAGCTGCTAGCCGGGAATTCTCTGCCTGGTTCTACCCGCTGCCCGGAACGCTACGCAGGGCAAAAGCGGTTCTCGTCCTCCGTGCTTGCTTTTTCTCAGAAAGAGCCGTGGTGTGCGTTTTCGCCGGAAAACGCGTTTTCGGCCGAAAACGTGTACGTTTGCACTTCCCCGCCACAGGGAAGCTGCTAGCCGGGAATTCTCTGCCTGGTTCTACCCGCTGCCCGGAACGCTACGCAGGGCAAAAGCGGTTCTCGTCCTCCGTGCTTGCTTTTTCTCAGAAAGAGCCGTGGTGTGCGTTTTCGCCGGAAAACGCGTTTTCGGCCGAAAACGTGTACGTTTGCACTTCCCCGCCACAGGGAAGCTGCTAGCCGGGAATTCTCTGCCTGGTTCTACCCGCTGCCCGGAACGCTACGCAGGGCAAAAGCGGTTCTCGTCCTCCGTGCTTGCTTTTTCTCAGAAAGAGCCGTGGTGTGCGTTTTCGCCGGAAAACGCGTTTTCGGCCGAAAACGTGTACGTTTGCACTTCCCCGCCACAGGGAAGCTGCTAGCCGGGAATTCTCTGCCTGGTTCTACCCGCTGCCCGGAACGCTACGCAGGGCAAAAGCGGTTCTCGTCCTCCGTGCTTGCTTTTTCTCAGAAAGAGCCGTGGTGTGCGTTTTCGCCGGAAAACGCGTTTTCGGCCGAAAACGTGTACGTTTGCACTTCCCCGCCACAGGGAAGCTGCTAGCCGGGAATTCTCTGCCTGGTTCTACCCGCTGCCCGGAACGCTACGCAGGGCAAAAGCGGTTCTCGTCCTCCGTGCTTGCTTTTTCTCAGAAAGAGCCGTGGTGTGCGTTTTCGCCGGAAAACGCGTTTTCGGCCGAAAACGTGTACGTTTGCACTTCCCCGCCACAGGGAAGCTGCTAGCCGGGAATTCTCTGCCTGGTTCTACCCGCTGCCCGGAACGCTACGCAGGGCAAAAGCGGTTCTCGTCCTCCGTGCTTGCTTTTTCTCAGAAAGAGCCGTGGTGTGCGTTTTCGCCGGAAAACGCGTTTTCGGCCGAAAACGTGTACGTTTGCACTTCCCCGCCACAGGGAAGCTGCTAGCCGGGAATTCTCTGCCTGGTTCTACCCGCTGCCCGGAACGCTACGCAGGGCAAAAGCGGTTCTCGTCCTCCGTGCTTGCTTTTTCTCAGAAAGAGCCGTGGTGTGCGTTTTCGCCGGAAAACGCGTTTTCGGCCGAAAACGTGTACGTTTGCACTTCCCCGCCACAGGGAAGCTGCTAGCCGGGAATTCTCTGCCTGGTTCTACCCGCTGCCCGGAACGCTACGCAGGGCAAAAGCGGTTCTCGTCCTCCGTGCTTGCTTTTTCTCAGAAAGAGCCGTGGTGTGCGTTTTCGCCGGAAAACGCGTTTTCGGCCGAAAACGTGTACGTTTGCACTTCCCCGCCACAGGGAAGCTGCTAGCCGGGAATTCTCTGCCTGGTTCTACCCGCTGCCCGGAACGCTACGCAGGGCAAAAGCGGTTCTCGTCCTCCGTGATTGCTTTTTCTCAGAAAGAGCCGTGGTGTGCGTTTTCGCCGGAAAACGCGTTTTCGGCCGAAAACGTGTACGTTTGCACTTCCCCGCCACAGGGAAGCTGCTAGCCGGGAATTCTCTGCCTGGTTCTACCCGCTGCCCGGAACGCTACGCAGGGCAAAAGCGGTTCTCGTCCTCCGTGCTTGCTTTTTCTCAGAAAGAGCCGTGGTGTGCGTTTTCGCCGGAAAACGCGTTTTCGGCCGAAAACGTGTACGTTTGCACTTCCCCGCCACAGGGAAGCTGCTAGCCGGGAATTCTCTGCCTGGTTCTACCCGCTGCCCGGAACGCTACGCAGGGCAAAAGCGGTTCTCGTCCTCCGTGCTTGCTTTTTCTCAGAAAGAGCCGTGGTGTGCGTTTTCGCCGGAAAACGCGTTTTCGGCCGAAAACGTGTACGTTTGCACTTCCCCGCCACAGGGAAGCTGCTAGCCGGGAATTCTCTGCCTGGTTCTACCCGCTGCCCGGAACGCTACGCAGGGCAAAAGCGGTTCTCGTCCTCCGTGCTTGCTTTTTCTCAGAAAGAGCCGTGGTGTGCGTTTTCGCCGGAAAACGCGTTTTCGGCCGAAAACGTGTACGTTTGCACTTCCCCGCCACAGGGAAGCTGCTAGCCGGGAATTCTCTGCCTGGTTCTACCCGCTGCCCGGAACGCTACGCAGGGCAAAAGCGGTTCTCGTCCTCCGTGCTTGCTTTTTCTCAGAAAGAGCCGTGGTGTGCGTTTTCGCCGGAAAACGCGTTTTCGGCCGAAAACGTGTACGTTTGCACTTCCCCGCCACAGGGAAGCTGCTAGCCGGGAATTCTCTGCCTGGTTCTACCCGCTGCCCGGAACGCTACGCAGGGCAAAAGCGGTTCTCGTCCTCCGTGCTTGCTTTTTCTCAGAAAGAGCCGTGGTGTGCGTTTTCGCCGGAAAACGCGTTTTCGGCCGAAAACGTGTACGTTTGCACTTCCCCGCCACAGGGAAGCTGCTAGCCGGGAATTCTCTGCCTGGTTCTACCCGCTGCCCGGAACGCTACGCAGGGCAAAAGCGGTTCTCGTCCTCCGTGCTTGCTTTTTCTCAGAAAGAGCCGTGGTGTGCGTTTTCGCCGGAAAACGCGTTTTCGGCCGAAAACGTGTACGTTTGCACTTCCCCGCCACAGGGAAGCTGCTAGCCGGGAATTCTCTGCCTGGTTCTACCCGCTGCCCGGAACGCTACGCAGGGCAAAAGCGGTTCTCGTCCTCCGTGCTTGCTTTTTCTCAGAAAGAGCCGTGGTGTGCGTTTTCGCCGGAAAACGCGTTTTCGGCCGAAAACGTGTACGTTTGCACTTCCCCGCCACAGGGAAGCTGCTAGCCGGGAATTCTCTGCCTGGTTCTACCCGCTGCCCGGAACGCTACGCAGGGCAAAAGCGGTTCTCGTCCTCCGTGCTTGCTTTTTCTCAGAAAGAGCCGTGGTGTGCGTTTTCGCCGGAAAACGCGTTTTCGGCCGAAAACGTGTACGTTTGCACTTCCCCGCCACAGGGAAGCTGCTAGCCGGGAATTCTCTGCCTGGTTCTACCCGCTGCCCAGAACG
The DNA here is from genome assembly GCF_965140245.1 of Athene noctua. Classification (NCBI taxonomy): domain Eukaryota; kingdom Metazoa; phylum Chordata; class Aves; order Strigiformes; family Strigidae; genus Athene; species Athene noctua. The sequence goes on along the minus strand of NW_027437946.1, from coordinate 7,425 downwards.
CTACGCAGGGCAAAAGCGGTTCTCGTCCTCCGTGCTTGCTTTTTCTCAGAAAGAGCCGTGGTGTGCGTTTTCGCCGGAAAACGCGTTTTCGGCCGAAAACGTGTACGTTTGCACTTCCCCGCCACAGGGAAGCTGCTAGCCGGGAATTCTCTGCCTGGTTCTACCCGCTGCCCGGAACGCTACGCAGGGCAAAAGCGGTTCTCGTCCTCCGTGCTTGCTTTTTCTCAGAAAGAGCCGTGGTGTGCGTTTTCGCCGGAAAACGCGTTTTCGGCCGAAAACGTGTACCTTTGCACTTCCCCGCCACAGGGAAGCTGCTAGCCGGGAATTCTCTGCCTGGTTCTACCCGCTGCCCGGAACGCTACGCAGGGCAAAAGCGGTTCTCGTCCTCCGTGCTTGCTTTTTCTCAGAAAGAGCCGTGGTGTGCGTTTTCGCCGGAAAACGCGTTTTCGGCCGAAAACGTGTACGTTTGCACTTCCCCGCCACAGGGAAGCTGCTAGCCGGGAATTCTCTGCCTGGTTCTACCCGCTGCCCGGAACGCTACGCAGGGCAAAAGCGGTTCTCGTCCTCCGTGCTTGCTTTTTCTCAGAAAGAGCCGTGGTGTGCGTTTTCGCCGGAAAACGCGTTTTCGGCCGAAAACGTGTACGTTTGCACTTCCCCGCCACAGGGAAGCTGCTAGCCGGGAATTCTCTGCCTGGTTCTACCCGCTGCCCGGAACGCTACGCAGGGCAAAAGCGGTTCTCGTCCTCCGTGCTTGCTTTTTCTCAGAAAGAGCCGTGGTGTGCGATTTCGCCGGAAAACGCGTTTTCGGCCGAAAACGTGTACGTTTGCACTTCCCCGCCACAGGGAAGCTGCTAGCCGGGAATTCTCTGCCTGGTTCTACCCGCTGCCCAGAACGCTACGCAGGGCAAAAGCGGTTCTCGTCCTCCGTGCTTGCTTTTTCTCAGAAAGAGCCGTGGTGTGCGTTTTCGCCGGAAAACGCGTTTTCGGCCGAAAACGTGTACGTTTGCACTTCCCCGCCACAGGGAAGCTGCTAGCCGGGAATTCTCTGCCTGGTTCTACCCGCTGCCCGGAACGCTACGCAGGGCAAAAGCGGTTCTCGTCCTCCGTGCTTGCTTTTTCTCAGAAAGAGCCGTGGTGTGCGTTTTCGCCGGAAAACGCGTTTTCGGCCGAAAACGTGTACGTTTGCACTTCCCCGCCAGAGGGAAGCTGCTAGCCGGGAATTCTCTGCCTGGTTCTACCCGCTGCCCGGAACGCTACGCAGGGCAAAAGCGGTTCTCGTCCTCCGTGCTTGCTTTTTCTCAGAAAGAGCCGTGGTGTGCGTTTTCGCCGGAAAACGCGTTTTCGGCCGAAAACGTGTACGTTTGCACTTCCCCGCCAGAGGGAAGCTGCTAGCCGGGAATTCTCTGCCTGGTTCTACCCGCTGCCCGGAACGCTACGCAGGGCAAAAGCGGTTCTCGTCCTCCGTGCTTGCTTTTTCTCAGAAAGAGCCGTGGTGTGCGTTTTCGCCGGAAAACGCGTTTTCGGCCGAAAACGTGTACGTTTGCACTTCCCCGCCAGAGGGAAGCTGCTAGCCGGGAATTCTCTGCCTGGTTCTACCCGCTGCCCGGAACGCTACGCAGGGCAAAAGCGGTTCTCGTCCTCCGTGCTTGCTTTTTCTCAGAAAGAGCCGTGGTGTGCGTTTTCGCCGGAAAACGCGTTTTCGGCCGAAAACGTGTACGTTTGCACTTCCCCGCCACAGGGAAGCTGCTAGCCGGGAATTCTCTGCCTGGTTCTACCCGCTGCCCGGAACGCTACGCAGGGCAAAAGCGGTTCTCGTCCTCCGTGCTTGCTTTTTCTCAGAAAGAGCCGTGGTGTGCGTTTTCGCCGGAAAACGCGTTTTCGGCCGAAAACGTGTACGTTTGCACTTCCCCGCCACAGGGAAGCTGCTAGCCGGGAATTCTCTGCCTGGTTCTACCCGCTGCCCGGAACGCTACGCAGGGCAAAAGCGGTTCTCGTCCTCCGTGCTTGCTTTTTCTCAGAAAGAGCCGTGGTGTGCGATTTCGCCGGAAAACGCGTTTTCGGCCGAAAACGTGTACGTTTGCACTTCCCCGCCACAGGGAAGCTGCTAGCCGGGAATTCTCTGCCTGGTTCTACCCGCTGCCCGGAACGCTACGCAGGGCAAAAGCGGTTCTCGTCCTCCGTGCTTGCTTTTTCTCAGAAAGAGCCGTGGTGTGCGTTTTCGCCGGAAAACGCGTTTTCGGCCGAAAACGTGTACGTTTGCACTTCCCCGCCACAGGGAAGCTGCTAGCCGGGAATTCTCTGCCTGGTTCTACCCGCTGCCCGGAACGCTACGCAGGGCAAAAGCGGTTCTCGTCCTCCGTGCTTGCTTTTTCTCAGAAAGAGCCGTGGTGTGCGTTTTCGCCGGAAAACGCGTTTGCGGCCGAAAACGTGTACGTTTGCACTTCCCCGCCACAGGGAAGCTGCTAGCCGGGAATTCTCTGCCTGGTTCTACCCGCTGCCCGGAACGCTACGCAGGGCAAAAGCGGTTCTCGTCCTCCGTGCTTGCTTTTTCTCAGAAAGAGCCGTGGTGTGCGTTTTCGCCGGAAAACGCGTTTGCGGCCGAAAACGTGTACGTTTGCACTTCCCCGCCACAGGGAAGCTGCTAGCCGGGAATTCTCTGCCTGGTTCTACCCGCTGCCCGGAACGCTACGCAGGGCAAAAGCGGTTCTCGTCCTCCGTGCTTGCTTTTTCTCAGAAAGAGCCGTGGTGTGCGTTTTCGCCGGAAAACGCGTTTTCGGCCGAAAACGTGTACGTTTGCACTTCCCCGCCACAGGGAAGCTGCTAGCCGGGAATTCTCTGCCTGGTTCTACCCGCTGCCCGGAACGCTACGCAGGGCAAAAGCGGTTCTCGTCCTCCGTGCTTGCTTTTTCTCAGAAAGAGCCGTGGTGTGCGTTTTCGCCGGAAAACGCGTTTTCGGCCGAAAACGTGTACGTTTGCACTTCCCCGCCACAGGGAAGCTGCTAGCCGGGAATTCTCTGCCTGGTTCTACCCGCTGCCCGGAACGCTACGCAGGGCAAAAGCGGTTCTCGTCCTCCGTGCTTGCTTTTTCTCAGAAAGAGCCGTGGTGTGCGTTTTCGCCGGAAAACGCGTTTTCGGCCGAAAACGTGTACGTTTGCACTTCCCCGCCACAGGGAAGCTGCTAGCCGGGAATTCTCTGCCTGGTTCTACCCGCTGCCCGGAACGCTACGCAGGGCAAAAGCGGTTCTCGTCCTCCGTGCTTGCTTTTTCTCAGAAAGAGCCGTGGTGTGCGTTTTCGCCGGAAAACGCGTTTTCGGCCGAAAACGTGTACGTTTGCACTTCCCCGCCACAGGGAAGCTGCTAGCCGGGAATTCTCTGCCTGGTTCTACCCGCTGCCCGGAACGCTACGCAGGGCAAAAGCGGTTCTCGTCCTCCGTGCTTGCTTTTTCTCAGAAAGAGCCGTGGTGTGCGTTTTCGCCGGAAAACGCGTTTTCGGCCGAAAACGTGTACGTTTGCACTTCCCCGCCACAGGGAAGCTGCTAGCCGGGAATTCTCTGCCTGGTTCTACCCGCTGCCCGGAACGCTACGCAGGGCAAAAGCGGTTCTCGTCCTCCGTGCTTGCTTTTTCTCAGAAAGAGCCGTGGTGTGCGTTTTCGCCGGAAAACGCGTTTTCGGCCGAAAACGTGTACGTTTGCACTTCCCCGCCACAGGGAAGCTGCTAGCCGGGAATTCTCTGCCTGGTTCTACCCGCTGCCCGGAACGCTACGCAGGGCAAAAGCGGTTCTCGTCCTCCGTGCTTGCTTTTTCTCAGAAAGAGCCGTGGTGTGCGATTTCGCCGGAAAACGCGTTTTCGGCCGAAAACGTGTACGTTTGCACTTCCCCGCCACAGGGAAGCTGCTAGCCGGGAATTCTCTGCCTGGTTCTACCCGCTGCCCGGAACGCTACGCAGGGCAAAAGCGGTTCTCGTCCTCCGTGCTTGCTTTTTCTCAGAAAGAGCCGTGGTGTGCGTTTATGCCGGAAAACGCGTTTTCGGCCGAAAACGTGTACGTTTGCACTTCCCCGCCACAGGGAAGCTGCTAGCCGGGAATTCTCTGCCTGGTTCTACCCGCTGCCCGGAACGCTACGCAGGGCAAAAGCGGTTCTCGTCCTCCGTGCTTGCTTTTTCTCAGAAAGAGCCGTGGTGTGCGATTTCGCCGGAAAACGCGTTTTCGGCCGAAAACGTGTACGTTTGCACTTCCCCGCCACAGGGAAGCTGCTAGCCGGGAATTCTCTGCCTGGTTCTACCCGCTGCCCGGAACGCTACGCAGGGCAAAAGCGGTTCTCGTCCTCCGTGCTTGCTTTTTCTCAGAAAGAGCCGTGGTGTGCGATTTCGCCGGAAAACGCGTTTTCGGCCGAAAACGTGTACGTTTGCACTTCCCCGCCACAGGGAAGCTGCTAGCCGGGAATTCTCTGCCTGGTTCTACCCGCTGCCCGGAACGCTACGCAGGGCAAAAGCGGTTCTCGTCCTCCGTGCTTGCTTTTTCTCAGAAAGAGCCGTGGTGTGCGATTTCGCCGGAAAACGCGTTTTCGGCCGAAAACGTGTACGTTTGCACTTCCCCGCCACAGGGAAGCTGCTAGCCGGGAATTCTCTGCCTGGTTCTACCCGCTGCCCGGAACGCTACGCAGGGCAAAAGCGGTTCTCGTCCTCCGTGCTTGCTTTTTCTCAGAAAGAGCCGTGGTGTGCGATTTCGCCGGAAAACGCGTTTTCGGCCGAAAACGTGTACGTTTGCACTTCCCCGCCACAGGGAAGCTGCTAGCCGGGAATTCTCTGCCTGGTTCTACCCGCTGCCCGGAACGCTACGCAGGGCAAAAGCGGTTCTCGTCCTCCGTGCTTGCTTTTTCTCAGAAAGAGCCGTGGTGTGCGTTTTCGCCGGAAAACGCGTTTTCGGCCGAAAACGTGTACGTTTGCACTTCCCCGCCACAGGGAAGCTGCTAGCCGGGAATTCTCTGCCTGGTTCTACCCGCTGCCCGGAACGCTACGCAGGGCAAAAGCGGTTCTCGTCCTCCGTGCTTGCTTTTTCTCAGAAAGAGCCGTGGTGTGCGTTTTCGCCGGAAAACGCGTTTTCGGCCGAAAACGTGTACGTTTGCACTTCCCCGCCACAGGGAAGCTGCTAGCCGGGAATTCTCTGCCTGGTTCTACCCGCTGCCCGGAACGCTACGCAGGGCAAAAGCGGTTCTCGTCCTCCGTGCTTGCTTTTTCTCAGAAAGAGCCGTGGTGTGCGTTTTCGCCGGAAAACGCGTTTTCGGCCGAAAACGTGTACGTTTGCACTTCCCCGCCAAGGGAAGCTGCTAGCCGGGAATTCTCTGCCTGGTTCTACCCGCTGCCCGGAACGCTACGCAGGGCAAAAGCGGTTCTCGTCCTCCGTGCTTGCTTTTTCTCAGAAAGAGCCGTGGTGTGCGTTTTCGCCGGAAAACGCGTTTTCGGCCGAAAACGTGTACGTTTGCACTTCCCCGCCACAGGGAAGCTGCTAGCCGGGAATTCTCTGCCTGGTTCTACCCGCTGCCCGGAACGCTACGCAGGGCAAAAGCGGTTCTCGTCCTCCGTGCTTGCTTTTTCTCAGAAAGAGCCGTGGTGTGCGTTTTCGCCGGAAAACGCGTTTGCGGCCGAAAACGTGTACGTTTGCACTTCCCCGCCACAGGGAAGCTGCTAGCCGGGAATTCTCTGCCTGGTTCTACCCGCTGCCCGGAACGCTACGCAGGGCAAAAGCGGTTCTCGTCCTCCGTGCTTGCTTTTTCTCAGAAAGAGCCGTGGTGTGCGTTTTCGCCGGAAAACGCGTTTTCGGCCGAAAACGTGTACGTTTGCACTTCCCCGCCACAGGGAAGCTGCTAGCCGGGAATTCTCTGCCTGGTTCTACCCGCTGCCCGGAACGCTACGCAGGGCAAAAGCGGTTCTCGTCCTCCGTGCTTGCTTTTTCTCAGAAAGAGCCGTGGTGTGCGATTTCGCCGGAAAACGCGTTTTCGGCCGAAAACGTGTACGTTTGCACTTCCCCGCCACAGGGAAGCTGCTAGCCGGGAATTCTCTGCCTGGTTCTACCCGCTGCCCGGAACGCTACGCAGGGCAAAAGCGGTTCTCGTCCTCCGTGCTTGCTTTTTCTCAGAAAGAGCCGTGGTGTGCGTTTTCGCCGGAAAACGCGTTTTCGGCCGAAAACGTGTACGTTTGCACTTCCCCGCCACAGGGAAGCTGCTAGCCGGGAATTCTCTGCCTGGTTCTACCCGCTGCCCGGAACGCTACGCAGGGCAAAAGCGGTTCTCGTCCTCCGTGCTTGCTTTTTCTCAGAAAGAGCCGTGGTGTGCGTTTTCGCCGGAAAACGCGTTTGCGGCCGAAAACGTGTACGTTTGCACTTCCCCGCCACAGGGAAGCTGCTAGCCGGGAATTCTCTGCCTGGTTCTACCCGCTGCCCGGAACGCTACGCAGGGCAAAAGCGGTTCTCGTCCTCCGTGCTTGCTTTTTCTCAGAAAGAGCCGTGGTGTGCGTTTTCGCCGGAAAACGCGTTTTCGGCCGAAAACGTGTACGTTTGCACTTCCCCGCCACAGGGAAGCTGCTAGCCGGGAATTCTCTGCCTGGTTCTACCCGCTGCCCGGAACGCTACGCAGGGCAAAAGCGGTTCTCGTCCTCCGTGCTTGCTTTTTCTCAGAAAGAGCCGTGGTGTGCGTTTTCGCCGGAAAACGCGTTTTCGGCCGAAAACGTGTACGTTTGCACTTCCCCGCCACAGGGAAGCTGCTAGCCGGGAATTCTCTGCCTGGTTCTACCCGCTGCCCGGAACGCTACGCAGGGCAAAAGCGGTTCTCGTCCTCCGTGCTTGCTTTTTCTCAGAAAGAGCCGTGGTGTGCGTTTTCGCCGGAAAACGCGTTTGCGGCCGAAAACGTGTACGTTTGCACTTCCCCGCCACAGGGAAGCTGCTAGCCGGGAATTCTCTGCCTGGTTCTACCCGCTGCCCGGAACGCTACGCAGGGCAAAAGCGGTTCTCGTCCTCCGTGCTTGCTTTTTCTCAGAAAGAGCCGTGGTGTGCGTTTTCGCCGGAAAACGCGTTTTCGGCCGAAAACGTGTACGTTTGCACTTCCCCGCCACAGGGAAGCTGCTAGCCGGGAATTCTCTGCCTGGTTCTACCCGCTGCCCGGAACGCTACGCAGGGCAAAAGCGGTTCTCGTCCTCCGTGCTTGCTTTTTCTCAGAAAGAGCCGTGGTGTGCGTTTTCGCCGGAAAACGCGTTTTCGGCCGAAAACGTGTACGTTTGCACTTCCCCGCCACAGGGAAGCTGCTAGCCGGGAATTCTCTGCCTGGTTCTACCCGCTGCCCGGAACGCTACGCAGGGCAAAAGCGGTTCTCGTCCTCCGTGCTTGCTTTTTCTCAGAAAGAGCCGTGGTGTGCGTTTTCGCCGGAAAACGCGTT